>NC_137963.1:16319616-16422376 GCF_963924665.1 Micromys minutus | reverse complement strand
CCAGGCATTGGGGATGACCCCCCTGGCTCGGGAAGAGCTGGACTCCTAAGGTGGTCTTGAGGCGTTAACGCTAGTCTCCAAGATCTGAAAACACATGCAGGTTTGGCTGTGCGTCCTATGAGCTCAGAGCTTCCCCCGACCCTCAGTGCCAAAGGAAACGCCTGCACCTGCTCCCTGACTCCAGCGGAGCCCACTCACTCTCAGAGCCCCTGTAAGGGTTGGCAGAGATTGGGTCTGTCCTCCACTTGGAGGGTCCATGTCTGAGAGGGGGAAAACCTTGTCTAAGTTCAAGCAGCAGGTCTATGACCGAGCCAAACCAGGATTATGGGCTTCTGCCTGCCGCCCAGAACGGGGAGGAGAGAAGGCTTTATCTAGCCTAGAGCTAGATCCTGCTTGGAGCCTGGCATTATTTGTGTATGACCATCCTGACTTAGCGTATGACCGTCAAGCCCCTCAGCAACTCTGGAGAACTGTTTCCCATCCTGGCTCTGTGCTATGAACACTTTGCATCCTCTTAGGGTGGCCAGAGTTTCTCAGATGCTGGCAGGGTCTCAGTCAGAGTCAAAGTTTCCACCCAGTCCCTCTGAGTCCTCTGTACCCAGCCAAGGGCCACCTCTCTTCTTCAGCTCTAGCATGTGGCATGGTTTAGCCCAGGGCAGGGAGCCTCTAGGGAGCCAAATTGCAGAATGGGGTACACTCAGGCCCAGCCCGGCATCTGAGAAACAGGAACATAGTGAAGACGGAGGCCACTGAGACAGGGAGTCCTTGTCAGGAGCTCTTGGTTTTGAGCCAGGATGGTCCATTAGGCTCCTGATTATAGGTACTGGTTATCAACGAAAGAACCTTACTTCCCAGCTTTGCCTGCACACCGTTTCCTCAGCCCAGAGAGCCGCTCTTCTCTCTGTTCTCTCTAAGTCATCATCGCACCTAAGTTTCATACCTTGAGCGAATACATCTGTCTGCTGCTGGTGGCATCTCTGGTGGCTGCTTGTGTCCTATTTCTACAGGATGCGGGGCTTATTCATCCCTTTATTCACCTACAAGGCCAGCTTTTTCCTAGGGCGTGGCTGGAGAGAAGTGTCCAGATGCCCTAATGAGTTAGGGTAGGTCCTTCCCTGCCCTGCCCCCACCCAAGGCCATGTTTTGATGTCCAGGTCAACTCAGGCTGTCCATCCTAGCTCTGTGCCTGGACAAAGAGTGGACACAGCCAGATGGGGACCTGGCCCGCAGTCCCTTAAGAGGATCTCTAGCCTAATATCAGTGAGATGTTAAGAGGACCAAAGGAGGCTTGCTAGGAAGTGAGGCAGAGAGAGTTTTGATTTTAGCCTACCTGAAGCCACAGAAAGAGCCTATTTAGGGAGTCATGCTGTCATGTATAGTGACCATGTCACCGTCTGGTCATCAATCGTAGAAGGTAAAGCCCTGGATAGACCCATTGTAACACTCATGGTTGTTTGCACAGGCTATAGGGGCTTGGAGTTCAGCTTCTTGGACCACTTTGGGGTGGTCATTACTTGGGCTAGATCTTGAACCCTGGCCCTCCACCAGGGGGTTTGCCTGGCTGTCTCAGAAGAGGCATAGCTGGAGAGGGAGGGCCCATGCCCAAGCTAGATCCCCGGGGAGCTTAAATGCTGCTTCCTTGTTGCTCTCTGAGCAGCTGGAGCTGATGGGGCCTGTTTACCCTCTGGATAGAGGAGGGGGCTGAGGGAGAAAGAAGACTTTCACCGGAGGTTCCATGGAACCCAGGACTCTGGTTGCTCAGCCCAAGCCCCTCCCTGTTACGTATCTCAGGGTATATGAGCTTCATCCTAGAACAGCCTATCTCTTTTGCAGTTCCAGTGGTACCCTTTGGTCTTACTGATTGAGCTTGCTGACCTCTCAAAAAAACAATGTGGCTGGCAGAGAAAGCCCAAGAGATCCAGTTGCTTCTTATAACTGATCTGTGAAGCCTGGGCAGATTCACCCGTTGTGTTTCTAGCTCACTTTCCCCTTTGGAGCAAAGGAACTGGATCAGATCTCACTAGGCACGTTCCAGCCACTGGAGTCTCTGGTTCTCTACAGACTTAGGTCTAAGAGTCATGGTCAAGGCAAGGGTCAACTGAGAAGAAGAAGCCTTTAGCCTTTCTTCTGCCTCTGGGTTAGAAGCCTTCTCATGTAAGCTGCAGCCCAGGGAGGTTTGTTGTTGTTTGTGGAGTCCGTTTCCAAGATGTCATTGCTCAGGGAAAACCATCATTCCTCCCAGGGATAAACAAGACTGCTTATGGTTCGGCCCCCTAAGCCCAGGGAGACTGGAGCTACTCACAGCAGGGCAGCTGGGCTCAGTCCCAGGGAGCTGATGCCCTATACCCTCCCCACCATCCCATTCCCCTCCACAAAACCACAAGTCAGCAGGGTGGGGTGGAGGGGGAATGCACCACCAGCCACTTGGGGAATCAGAGAGACTAGGCACTGAGAAATGGGGAGAAAGTCTCCCTGGTGCTCTCTGCTCTCTGATGGTGGTCTGGATCATAACATCAGATGTGTGGAGAGCTGCCAACTGTACCTTCTACCCCAGATGGCCCAGGGTCTCTCCCTTGTGGGCACACTGGCCCAAGCTGATGCCTTAGAACTTACCCGGGAGGGATCCCAGTCTAGGGAAAGGGGAGGAGTGGTGAGTTACAGGGGACTTGGTAAAATATTGATCGTTTGCACTGGTACTTGTTGGTAGGTTAGTTTTGGTCTGATGGCAGCGCCTGGAAACAGGTGGCAGAGGGGGAGGGGCTTGAAGAAGGACCGAGGAAAAGCTGTACAGAGCCTGGGGGGAGGCAAATGGCCAGCAGGAACCTTGAGACAAGGCTGGAGGAGGTTAGGGAAGGAGCCAGAGAATGGAGTAGAAGGTGCCTTGGATTATGACTGGTGTCTAGTCAGGACAGGAAAACTTCACCGAAGAGAGTATAGTTTAGAGTTGGTCCAAATAGCAACTTAGTTCATTCCTTTTGCCTCTCTCCCTCCCTCCCTCTCTCCCTCTTTTAACTCTCACTTCCTCCTCCTTTCCTGTCATGCCCGTTAAGTACCTTTGTGTAACATCCCCTTTCTGGGGCCTGGAGGTATCAACGGAAAAGTCTCAATCTGTGATCTCAGACCCGGGCTGGGTAGTTACGGGAGAGCGAGGTGGATCTGGGGGTGGCCCACTGTCAGTGCCCTTGAGAAGCATCTGACACAGCCTGGGCGCCTCAGTGAAGCTTCCTACCGCGAGTGAGACTGCCTGTCCGTGCGCACGTGTACCTGTCTACAAGTCTCAACTTCTTTTCTATGTAGATGTGATTTCCTCCTGGATGTACACATGACCCTCCACTGAAGCCACCTGCTCCTTCTTACCTCCAGAGTCTGTCTAACGCGTCTGGCAGGGGTTCGGACTCTGGACTTAAGGGCAGTGACTTCACAGAGTGCATCTCTCCTGCCCATGGTCCCTCTGATAGTGGTCAACCTCACTGGTCAAATCAGATGCAAATGCGAGACTCTTGGTGAGGAGGAACCAGATCACCTCACGGAGGACCAGATGCCTCATCTCATAGGTGTCTGTTACTAAATACAGCCATGTAGGCGAGGTACTTCAGACAGGGGGACTGACAGAAGGCGATGGGCGGCGTGCAGGCAGCACCAGGAGGAGAGCTGGGATGTGTCAGAGAGGTTTACAAAAGGTGGCAAGCTCACAGAGGACGGAGCTGCTGTCTCAGGTAGAGAGGACGCTGTTGAGAGCACCCCCCCCCCTTTGTTTATAAAGTGAGCTTTTAAGTAGAACCCGGGTGTACTGGAAAAAGATGACAAGAAAAACTCCGTGGCTTTTTACCGAATGAACACGCCTGTTCCGGTCCTCAAGGACGATCCGTAAGGAAAGCATCCAATCCAGAACACCGAGTGTTTCGGTGGGCCCTCCAGTCACTGTGGCCCTAACTTCTCTCACAGATTGCTTGCCTACCTTGGGCTCTATAAATAGGACCCTCGAGTAGCTTCCATTGCTGACTTCTTTCCTTCAGTGTTTCCCCAGTGACTCATCAACACGTCGTCTCGAAGTTTTTAGTTTGTTCATTCCGTTGCTATTTAGTGTGTGTCTCTATACATATACCTCAGTTTACCCATTATTCCACCTCTGACAAGTGTCTTGATTATTTCTAGGTCCAGGCTGCAGTGAGTAGTTTTGCAAGGACCTCCTTAAACACGTATTTTTGAAGTGCATCCGTCTTTCTTAGATATACCTCCAGTTTGCAGTTTGCAATAACTGACTCATAGCCCTGTGTATAATTAGCCTGAGTAGATGCTGTCACAGTTTCCCAAAGTGACATCAGTACGTCCGCTTTCAGGCCACGTGTGTGTGTGTGTGTGTGTGTGTGTGTGTGTGTGTGTGAGAGAGAGAGAGAGAGAGAGAGAGAGAGAGAGAGAGAGAGAGAGAGGAGGTTGCCCCTGTGCTCAGCAACACTGCCAGTGTCAGATGTGGCGATATCTAATTGTGTTTTTAATTTACATTTCCTTGATGACTCATTAGGTTGTGGGCCTTTACATATGCTAATTGCTCACTTGGATCGCCGCCGGCAAAGGGCCTGCCCTTTCAAGCCTTTCCCTCTCTTTCCTATTGGATCTTTCTCCCCTCCCCACAGGTTTGTGGGAATTTAAAAAAAAAAATTATTCTCGAGGTGTGTTCCCTATTAGCTAAACACACTGAGAATATAGTTCTGAGTTTTGGTTGCTTTTATATTGATTATTCTTGTAAGGGAATGTTTGAAGAAAAGGGGTTCTCCATTTAAATACAATCCAATCTGTTAACTTTTTTCTTTTTTTAATGAGCTCCAAGTTCAGAGAGAGACCTTGATAGATAAATGGAGAGCAGTTGAGGAGACTTCAGCAGTGTTGGTTCTCTACACACCCACATGTGACTGCACTCAAACTCCTGTGTGCTCACACACATGTGCCTTCTCACACCACACATATGTACACATTAAAAAAAAAATAGAAATAAAATCCAAAACAGTGTGAAGCCTTGGCTGTTGTAAGGGTCTGATGCCACCAGTTACCCAATCTGTGTTGAACATCAGTAGGTTTAGTTATCAGAAATTGTTGTTATATGATATTATTCTGGGGAGAATACCCAACAGATTAAAAAATATTTCTTTTTGAATTTTTGACCTGTGCTTGGCTGACTTTGCAGGCCCAAACCCCACGGATATGGCAGATCTTCTGAAGTTATAATCATTTTATGTTTCATTTTTAAGCCTGAAACCCATCTGGAAGAGATCTTTCTGCACAGCGTGATGCAGAAGTTCAGATGCATCTTCCCAGAGGAGATGCTCAACTTATCAAAGAGGCTGTCCTTTCTCTCTGTGGGACACTGTCAGGACCCAATGCAGACCTGTGGCAGGGTGGGCTGAGCTTTGGAAGGCTGGATGCAGCCGCTCCGGTTGACAGGGGTGGGGGCGGGGAAGGTGCAGGCATCCTGAGTCAGGAGCCATCCCCAGCTCAGGCGTGGAGCATCTGCAATACTGTAAATAGATTGGGCTGACTGTGGGGCTGTGGCGCTGGGGAAAGAGGAGATGGGTTGGTGATATCTGGAGAACGCGCGCCATTTCAGGAGTACTTGAGCATCAGCAGATTTAGCTGCCTCCAGGGGCTTGGAGGCTTTGAAACAGAAGAGTGATTTGCTCCGGTTTCTGTGAGACTCAGGGAGTGAGAGCCCCAAGCCTGGGATGGCTGGGAGATGAGTCTGGAACAGACCCAACCCAGCCCAGCCCAGCCCAGCATCGCCCCTCCCAGTGATTGGGACTCCTTAGGGTGAGCAGGTGTGCCTGAGGACCTGTCAGGGTGACCTTCAGCTGGAGGGCTACACCTGAGTCTAAGGTCCGTTTGTGTGTGAGCGCTTCTATTGCCTCGGGTACTGCAGACCCTACGGGCAGCAAAGGAACAATGAAGACAGATAAGGCAGGTGTCCTGGAAAGCTGCTCCTTCTCCTTTCAGTCAGCACAGAGGCCTGGTCATCCCTCAGGCCAAGATTTGATCCCTTTGAGCAGATATCCTAGGACTGTGGTACACCACAGGGGAATGACTTGGCCTAGGTCTCACTGGGAACTCGAAGGACAGAACCAAGGAGAAAGCTTGGGGTGTCAACTGCTCCCCCCTCCTGAGATTCTGAGCCTTTGGTACAGGCCTCAGTTTCCTGCCTCGAGCTAAGAAGCCGCAAATTCCTCTTTTCTGGGCTGTTTTAAGGGTCAGACTGTGTTAAGTACTCTGTCTCAGAACTGGATGCAGGTGCACGAGCTGACAGTGTCAGTGGGGACCAAGAACGGGACTGCAGGATTTGTGGGTACTTACTGAGCACCCATGATGTCAGGCCCGTGCCTCTCCCCCCCCCCCACGCCCCCCGTGCTTCTTAGGGATTGTCTCCAAGCACTGCTGGGATGCGGGGGACTTGGTGTTTTGGGTCAGGATGCTTCACACACCCCAAGCCTTTAAAGAGGGAACGGAAGGGGGATTTGAACCCTAATTTGTCCCACCTCCTCACCACCTCAGGCCGTCCTTCCTAGCTTTCTGAGTACTCCCTGTTTACTAAGCTACTGCTTAGTGACATGTGGTTTGGGGTTGGCCCATGATGCCATCCTGTGAGCAGAGGCCACCATGGCATGCTGCACACTGCTGTGCTCCAGGCCCTGTCTCCCCATACCCGCCGCCCCCCCCCCACCATAGCACAGTGACTTCAGCATATGACTCGGGGATGGGCATCAACCCCAACGTCCCTGCCCAGTCTCAGTTGCCAGCCTCATGACCATAGTGTTATTTGTGTACTTCCCCGGGGTCTTCTCAGTAGGGCCGAGCATTTTTATCCCGGCTGATGAACTTAGAATAGGATGGTGCAGGCACGCCTTATTTGGAGTGGATGCTGGGAAGGATGAGGTCGAGGAGAAGTTTCTAGGTATGTGGCTCGGATTCCTGCCCTGCTGTGACCAGTCACTTGGAGCAAGGGCAGGCCCTGCCGGTGGCCAGTGTAAGACTGCCCCATGCATGGGCACTCGTGAAGCATCCGTGAAAGGAAGAGAGGAAGACAGGAAGCAAAAGAAGGCAGGAAAGATCATGATGGGGTAACGGAAAGAGAAGGTGTTGAAGTGTGTGTGTGTGTGTGTGTGTGTATACATGTGAGTACATGCTTATAGCTCTACTTCCTCAGGTCCTTTTCCTGTGTGTCCTTGTGTGGCTGTTGTCCCCTCAAATGCCCTGGCTGAAGGGCCCTAGGCAGCTCTAGGCCCCCTTGCTAGGACCTTCCCTGTGTTGTCTTTGTGGTCCAGGCAGGGCCCTGCTTTGGCTCATGAGGACTGAAGCCCCATCTCACTTTCTAACCTCACCCCTCCGAGTTACTCAGCAAATGCCTACAGAGCCCAGCCACACGCCAAGGCCTGTGCCAGGCACTAGTGCCAAAGACCAAAAGACCCATTCCTGCCCTGGAGGTGCCAGGGTCTCTGGGGGGAGAGTCCCAGGTGAAGAATCAGGTCGGTCTCTCCCTATCCAGCTCTACCTCAAGGGATGTGGAAGCTTAGGGGTAGATGGAGCGGCAGGCAGGGCTCTTAGGGGAGAGGGTGAAATGGGGTAGGGTGGGGCAGAAGACTATATAGTACAGTTAGAGACCACTCAGGGCACTGCCAGTGGCCCCACAGGGTGGAGTCTGGATACGTGTAGGAACCAGAATCTTACCCTGAAAACAGCGTCCACTTAGCTCTGAAGGGCTGGGGAAGGCGGCTCTAGAGATAGCAGAAATGGGTCATGCCGCCATTGACGGTGGGATTGGGCTTGTTCACTGAGTACCGTGCTCACCGGCCACCACGGCCACCTTTGCTTATATTCAGTCACCTCCAGCAACCCTAGGGGGTCCGCCGGGCCCCCCCCCCCCCCCCGTTCTGAAAATAAACAGACTCAGAGGTCAAGTAACTTGCAAAAGATCAAAAAGCAAATGAGAAGTCGTGAGGAAAGCGACTAGGAAAGGTTGGACATGGTCCCCTGAGCCGGTGGCTGCTTTCAGAGTGAGGCTGGAATCCCTCAGCACACGCAGATCCCCGCCCCATCAAAGCTCAGCGCTGTCTCCAGTATTTTACACGGTGTCCAGCTGCACCTTGGAGTCCCTTTGCCTTCCCCATTTCCTCCTCCATCAGCCTCTCCTACCTTTCTTGCTGCCTCAGCTCCAACAGCCCCTAGGACAGGGCTGGGGTGGGGAGAGGTTGGCCTGGTTCTCCATCCCAGTCTCTCCTCCACAGAGCTGGCACCTCCAAGGCAGGAATGGGTCTTGCTGCTGTTTGGCTCCGGTGCCTGGCACAGGCCTTGCCACGTGGTTGGGCTCTGTAAGCATTTTCTGAGTTACTCTAGGAGATGGGGGATAGGGAATGTACCAGGGCCCAGTCTTGATAAGTGAAGAGAGAACATGCCTGGTCACATAGATGCCTGGAGCCCTGTATCAAGGGCCTTCCAATGGACATCTAATGGAAGCTCATAGGGTCTTTCCAGGTGAGTTTGGGTTTGGAGAGGCACTGTGGGGTTCCAAGAGAGTTATTAATAGAGAAGTGGTAAGTCGGACTTCCACAACACGACACGGAGAATAGCCAGACAAATCTGGGCCACCCTAGGAGCTCCACGCCATTTGGATCAGGCTTAACAATGCGGTACAGATGCAAAGAGGGTAGGAAGATTCTTTAAAAGGAGGAAAATGGATAGGTTTTGTTTCCTAGCACGGTTTTGGGAATCAGCAGAAGGCGCAGTGTTCCGCCTCGCCCTCCGTCCCCCGCGTTCAGCCTGCCGCTTGCCTGAGGGTTGATGAGGGACCTTCCTGAGGATCTGGTGACTGGCCTTGGGGTCCGGAGTGGTAGGGAAAGATTCAGACAGGAGAATGATGTACAAGATTTGAGCAACTGGTAATAATGGTACCACACAGGACTCAGAGGGGTAAAGAACTCAGCATGAGTTCAGTCCGGGGCACAGGAAGCGGTGGACGCCAGTGGCTATCCAGAAAGCGATCTCCAACTGTGTCTCTGAACTGTATGCCACGGGCCCTCTCTCAAGCTTTTTCATACGTTGCTTGATCCTCCTCCGCCTGTGAGTGAACCTTCCCTGCCCTCTGTGGCATCAACCAGGGCCTCCAAGTACCCAACTTCTCCTTTACATAGCAGGCAGTGGCTGGTGTCCATCTTGACCTTTTTGGAGTGATGTCTTGGTTAAAGTCTTTTCTTCCCTTCCACCCCGAAAGCACAGTTGTGTCCAGTGAGCCTGGGAGAGTCTTTGGCTGCAGAGTTCTGTAAGGCGTGGGTAAAAACAACCTTGGGAAAGGGGTGGCCTGAAAATGTAGAAGGTGCTCTGGACCAGAAGTGGATGATACACAGGGGCTAAGAGGAAGGACCCGGAACAGATCTTGATGGACAGGCAGAGTGGCCTATGACGGAGCAGAGCAGGTTCAGTGGATCAGTAAGAGGAAATCTCTGGGCAAGTTCCAAGTCCAGCAATGTCAGGGGTGGCCCTAGTTACGACACACTGACTACTTACATGGCCACGCAGTATTGAGTTCCAGACACACGATAGCTCACTTTTCTAGTAACACAGTGAGTTGTTCTTAATCCCATATTATACCTGAGGAAACAGAGGCGCAGTGAGGCTAAGCTCAGGGTACCCCAGCCAGAAAGAAGGAAACAGGTTCAGCATCCAAAGCTGTTACCACTGTGAGGGCTTGTCACTAATCTTCTCAGACTTTGACCAGGCTGATGAATTGGGAGCTGGAAGACAATGGTGCGGGGACTGAGCTGGTGGCAGAGGCAAGCCCCTGGAGTCCTAGAGAGCGGAGGCTGGATTGGGAAGCTGGCTTTCGGTTGAGTGTCTAAGGATGGTGGGAGTGAGTGTCAAGCCAGAGATCTGGAAGCTGGAGGCCCAAGGACCCAAAGCCCAGTATATAAAAGTGAAACCTGAAGTTCCACAGCCTGGTAAGAGTTCTGAGGGCCTCTCCTAGGCTTGGACAAGTTGCCGGCCGTACACACACTTTCCTGGCTTCCCTGTACCATGAAAAAAAGCAGGTAGCCAGAGATCTCACGTACATAACCAATGACCGTAGCCCCAGTCTTCCGGCTTTCCAACCAGTGTTTTTTTTTTTTTTTTCTTTTTTCTGGAAGCAGTCTGACTTATGTGAGATCCAACCCAAGACAGAGGCGAACACCGGCACCCCCACTCCCAGAGCAGGAAGTGGTTTTTGAGGGCATCCGCTGTGCCTGACATCCCGATGGTCTCAGTGAATCACCAGCATGAGAACCCCAGGTGGCCTGTGGGGTCAGGGTGGCTCCCATAGTCAGCAGCTGAATGGGACTGAGCAGGTTGCCTGACTCTACCCCTTCACCTAGTAGCTGGTGGGCATCTGAGGTCACCAGCCACAGCTGGTACGGACAGAAACTTCTGGGCATCATTGATACCACCCTTCCCCAGCCTGACCCAAGCTCTGGATTGCATTTGGGAGAGGATTTGATTAGGCCCTGGGCAATGGCTCCATTTAGAGGGCCTGGCTCATTTCCTGTGGCTGCTAGCAGGCGAGACTAGGACAGAATTAACCCTGCTCCAGCCTCGCCAAAGAGATGACGGATGGAGGGACGCAGACCTGGAGGGATGCAGACCCGGAGCGATGCTGACACTCTCAGGGAGGTGGGGCAGCAACTGCCTGTTATCCTCGGGATCTAACGCCCTGTCAGAGCAGGCTAGTGTCCCTGGAGCACCCTGGTGAAGTCTTGTCACCTCAGCCTATAGCAGCAAAACTGTGTTCCCCACTGCCTGTACTTCCTTTACTAGAGGGTTCAACACATTGCTTGTCTGGCCTCTATTTTATTTCTTCCTTGAGGTCTATCTCCTCGTTCCCTGCCGCCCTCCAGTGCCTATGAATAAATGAATGACTGTGTCCTGCCCCCTCCCCATGTCCTCACAGCACTGCCCATAGGCACCTATACCCACGGCATTCTCTGGACAATCTACCCTGCCATTTATCCCGATACCTCTCTCCCTTTTGCCATCTCTGTATCCCCTCCCACCATTCCAGACTTCCGGGGTTCTCAGGTTCCTTGGAAGCTTCTCTAGAGTATGTCCTCAAGCCCCTGCCACCCCAGCTAGCCCTCCCAGGAACACTGGCCTGACCAAACCTGCCTGCAGGGGTCACAGTACACAGAGATCCTGCCACGGAGCTTGGCATTGAATGAGGAGTTCTGGGCCCCGTCTGCAAAGCCTTGACTTTGCGTCGCTGGGCTTCAGGCATACGCATAACCTGCTCCCTCCCTTTCTAGACACACCCCTTTCCCCAGTATATGAGACAACCTGGGACAGGGTTGTTAATCCTGTGCGCCTCTCAGTTTTCTTAGGAAATTGTCTCATGGCCTCAGGCCTCTCTGCGCCCCACCTCTAGAATGAGACCCCTAATAAGTGGTCATTGTATCAGTGTGTCCCCTGGTCTAGGCACTGTGAAGCAACTAACCAGAGCCCCATGAGTCCCATGTGGCCTCCCTAGGCTCAGCTTGAGGAAAGGTGAGGTTAGGTAGCATAGCTAAAAAGTGGGCCCCATTGTACCAAAGCCAGAGTCTGAAGGGGGTACTGGGACGTGTAACTACCAGGCTGTCTGAAAGCCCTTCAGCTCTGGTGACATCCTGGATGATCCTCAGGGTAGGGCCCTCTGGGGACAGGCACCCCTCTGCATCAGGACTTCCCTTCCTGGTTTTGTTTGGTTTGGCCCCAGACTATAGGACTGAGCTGACAGAGGCAGGCTGACTTGCATTTCTGGTTTGGAGCTGGTTGCTGCGTACTTCCCTTAAGGGGATAGGGCAGGCTCTGCCAACAGGCACCTGTGGGACAGGTCTGGGCCCTTCTCAGAGGCCCCCAGGAAAGGGGAAATTTACCTGAAGCCTCTGTAAGTGTCTTTCTGTGGTAGGCCCCGAGGGCACCCAACAGCTCTTACCTTCCGTCTTCTCCCAGGACAACAAGAGGGAGATGGAGGGCTGGTTATGGCAGAAGGGTGTGTGTGTGTGTGTGTGTGTGTGTGTGTGTGTGTGAATGTGGGGGTACCATGAGCTTGCTGCAGGAAAATTTGCTTTCTAATGCGGATACTGCCTGGCAGACAGGTGATGGGGTTGGTATTTTCAGACTGGGATTTGGTAATGGGTTTGATGTTTAGGCTGGCATCTGGTGATAGGTTTTGTACTCAGGCTGAGATTTGGTGATGGATTTGGTCCTCAGGTTAAGACCAGAAGCAGATTTACAAAGAATGGAGCCAGATTTGGGCCCTGGCCCCAGCCTAGCCTCCAAAATGTACAGGGTGACTTTGACTGGTCAGCATCCTGACTCCTGTCTGTTCCTGGATGTTTCCACTTGGTTGGAAACAGCCTGGAGAGGCTGAAGCTCAGGCCCCGAGTTCCTTCACAATTTGGAGCAGGAGGCTTGTCATCACAGAGGCAAACTTTAATCCCAGGCGTTGGAGTCTGCAGCTCTGTAGGGATGCTCTGAGTTCAGAGTTTCCCGGTAGATCCATCGTTAGCCCCTCAGTGGCCATTACCACGCATGATGCAGCTCCAGGTGTGGGCAGCCGCCCCCGAGACAGATACAAGAGAGAGATGTCTCATTTTCTAAGACCATGTGTTTTGTAATGCTCTTAGGTGACCCCGATGAACAAGTCTTTTGACTCCAAGGGGGTCAAAGACCCACAGGTTGAGAACCACTGGTGGAAACTGTTGCGGTTTGGGATTGATGGATGCTTTAGGTCCTCAGGGGTCCCTAAGTAGCCATTTCCTGGTTGACTCCAGTATCCTCCAGAAATGGAAGTTCCATAGAATCACTGGTGCCCATATTTGGCCTGGGAACTACATCCTTGGGGCGTCTCTCCTGACCGAGGCCAGGTCATCACCTCCTAGTCCTCGGCTGGCTTCCGTTTCCTCTGCCCGGTAGGACATTCTTGTTTTCATGCACCTAGACGGGGACTTTTCCCACAGTGTAGTTTCACATCCACTCGGATGCTCCCAGGTGACAGTGTGACCTCTGTCCTGAAGCTGTCTGCAACCAGGGATGGCTCCCGTCACTCCCATAGCTTCACCTTCTCACTACCTTCAGGCGCCGCTATTTTGTCTCTGGGAAACCGGACAACATCGAAAGTGGTTACTTTGTTGCTCTGGGGGCTTAGTTCCCTTGTCCATCAGAGACTACCGTGATCTCTATAGCAACAATCAGAGCTCTTACACTGGGGTGCCTTATGTTTGGGACTCTACACCAGTGTGCACCCAGCATGCTTTCTCCTGTGGCAAAGCTTCCCAGGGTAGATGTGTATATAGTTTCCGGTTTCATTAGTTTTGTGTAGACACGGCTGTTTGAAGAATAAAAACTGGGCTCCAAGTAGAACTAGCTGCTGCATCCCAAGCCCTTGAGTACAGCCAAGACTCACCCAGGCCTAAGGCTGGCTTCCCCTTGTGTATGCCTGCAGCCCTGGGACAGTCAGATAGGACCTTCTCTATGTTCTCTGCATACTACCTCCCCTGAGACAGCAACGTCTTACACTCCTGTTAGAGGACAGTGTCTTACCTTGCAAATGAATTCTACGGTCAGAATCCAGTAAGAATACCCAGGTCTTCTTCCATTGTGTACAAGGCAGGAAATGTGGTTTTTGCTTTTTTTTAATCATTCATTCATTCAATCATTCATTCATTCTTTTTTTTTTTTAATTTCTGAGGTTCTCATACTAGGTGAATAACCCCTCAGTGAGGTTCCATGTGCCTGTGTGTGTGTGTGTGTGTGTGTGTGAGAGAGAGAGAGAGAGAGAGAGAGAGAGAGAGAGAGAGAGAGAGAGAGAGAGAGAGACCTGACCATTCCACATGTTGAGCAACGTTTGAAAGCTCCAGTTTTCGTTCGGTTGACTGGTTTCAAGTACGTGCTCAACATTTAGAGCAAATTCTCGTTTGGCTGATTCGACTGGATTCTTGTTCTAATTGTTGGTTCTGGTGAGGTGACCCACGGGGGAGATTCAAGACTGTTCCACACGCTGACAGTTCCAGCATGGTGGCTTGGGTTTAGTTTCGGTTCATGAAGGCAGAGACTTCTGGGGTCCTTTACACAGAGAAATAAGGACTTCCCATGCAGAGAGAGGGAGTCTGTGCTGGTGTGGTCCCCACAAACCAGCAGATATCTCCAATACCACTTTTCTGAGCCTTTCTTCCTCTTGGTGTTTCAGATGTTTGAGACAGAGGCAGATGAGAAGGAGATGCCCCTGGTTGAGGGGAAGGGACCAGGTGCTGAGGAACCCACACCCAGCAAAGACCCCTCTCCTGGCCAGGAGCTTCCTCCAGGACAAGACCTCCCACCCAGCAAAGACCCCTCTCCTAGCCAGGTGCTCCCTCCAGGACAAGACCTCCCACCCAGCAAAGACCCCTCTCCTAGCCAGGAGCTCCCTCCAGGACAAGACCTCCCACCCAGCAAAGACCCCTCTCCCGGCCAGGAGCTCCCTCCAGAACAAGACCTTTCACCCAGCAAAGACCCCTCTCCCGGCCAGGAGCTCCCTCCAGGACAAGACCTCCCACCCAGGAAGGACTCCTTTTCATGCCAAGAAGCTGCTCCTGGCCCAGAGTCACCATCCAGAGAAGACAAAGTAACCTGCCAAAAGCCCCCTCAAAGCCCAGAAACCTCAGCAAGCAAGGACTCCCCACCAGGCCAGGGATCCTCTCCAACCTCAGAGCTCCCATCTTGCCAGGGCCTTCCTGCTGGTCAAGAATCTAACAGACAGGACCCTCTGCTCAGTCAAGAGCCCCCTGTTATCCCAGAATCCTCCGCCTCCGTCCAGAACCTTCTACCCTCTCAGGAGTCACCTCCCAGCCAGGGCTCCCCACCGGAGAAGGCCCTTGCTGAGCAGCCCGTCAGCTCCGGAGAGCTACCAGCAGCCTCCGCAGCAGAACCTTCAGCCTCTAGACCTAACTTTGTGATCCCCGAGGTCCGCCTGGATAACGCCTACAGCCAGCACGATGGGGCCCACGGAGGCAGCTCCGGCGAGGATGAAGATGCAGAAGAGGGAGAGGAAGGGGAAGGAGGGGAGGAAGATGAGGAGGAAGACACCAGTGACGACAACTATGGGGATCGTAGTGAGGTCAAACGCAGCAGCCTGATTGAGACTGGCCAGGGTGCCGAGGGCGGCCTCTCGCTGCGTGTGCAGAACTCGCTGCGGCGCCGGACGCACAGCGAGGGCAGCCTGCTGCAAGAGGCCCGTGGGTCCTGCTTTGCCTCTGACACCACCCTCCACTGCTCCGACGGTGAGGGCACCACATCTACCTGGGCCATCCCTTCACCCCGCACCCTCAAAAAAGAACTGGGTCGTAATGGGGGCTCCATGCACCACCTTTCCCTGTTCTTCACCGGACACAGGAAGGTAAGAAGAAGAACGGGCTGGGGGTGGGGTGGGGGGTGGTTGGAGGGCAGGTCAGTGAGATTCGGAGGGCAGTTGTAGTCGCCGCAGGAACCACTGCCCTGTTCCACCGTTGCTCCTTGAGAGACTTCCCGGTGATCCTTCTGCCTGTCCAAACAAACAGAGGCCTCGAGGTGGCAACAAAGAGAACCCTGCTCCATTGTCCTGTGGTCCGGGCTGAAGGCAGAGGAGGTGTGGTTTAGCCCAAAAGGTCTGGGATGGTAAACAGCTAGGAGAGTATAAAGCCCTGCAGGGCTGAGGAGGTAGCCTAGTGGGTAGAGCAGTTGCCTAGCACGTGCGTAGACCTGAGTTTGATTCCCCAGAGCCCATATAAAGCTAGATAAGGTAATACACCTCCATCATCTGAATAGTCTCAAGGCAAGGTGTGGGGGCAGGTTTGTGAGACTCCCCAGAAATTCACAGGTTACCAGAAGCAGCGATGAAAGAACAACCCTACCTTAACAAGGTAGAAGGCAAGGCCAGGCACCTAGCCCAGGCTTACCCTCTAAGCTCCACACATACACCCGCAACCACGTTACAATTTAGATCTGATCCAGGCCTGGCCAGACTAGAAATCTATGAGCTGACAACAAAACCAGCACAAGCATATTTATTCCAAGCAATTTGCACCCACACATTAATCTGCCAGCAGCTCTGTGCTCTAGAGAGTGCTTTGTGCCCATTTCACAGACGGGAAATCTGAGTCCCAGAGCAGTTCTATAACTTGGCCCAGAGCACACAGTTTACAAGTGTCTGAACCAGAATTAGAGTCTGACTCCGGGATCAGAGCTCATAAGGACTCTGCCTCGCACAGATGTTTATAAACATGCAAATCAATGTTTATGGGTTTTCTGTCCTGTGCCAGGCCCTGTGTCCAGTATGGTGGCAGGGGCTGATCTCAGCCAGAGAGGAGGAAGGAAGGGCTTTCTGTGTGGGCTGGGGATGTAACCTAGCAGAACAAACCACACCATGACCTTTAAGTCCGCAAGGCAGTTTGAGCCTAAGTTCTATCCCTTACCTATTGTGTGGCCTTGAGTGAGTCACCAGCCCTTCTGAGACTCACTTTCTTCCCTGGAAAGTAGGGCTTCATAGCACTCACTCCTTGTCCCCTGAGTGGGTGGGGACGAACTGTAAGAGCCTGAGGCCATGATTGACAGCACACTTTGGAAGAAGCCCCCAGGGAGCCCTGCTTCCGCTTCTTTACACTGGGCTGCATCTGCTGATGCTAGAGGGTTGTTATGACAACCGGGTGAGATCCAAAGTTTAGGAGAGACCCTGAGACCTTCCAGAAAACCTAGAAAAAGATGCCCACAGTGGGACCCGGGAAGTCAGATGCACTTAGAATAAATGGAGGATAAGGCAAGAGCAAGGTGTAGGACATGGGCATCTGCCACTCCCTAGCCAAACCCACGGCAGACATCACTAATGGGTTTCAGTTTGCTTTGTGACTTTGTAACCACCAACAATACTACAGACCTGGCATTTTGAAAGACACGTTTCTGCAGGAAGTTGGTCAGGCCGTAAGGACCATGAACTACTTTGGGGCTGTGCTCAAGAACTAAACTCCCAGGCCTTGCAGGTGGCTCTGTTTTCTGTCTGTAAGTTCCCCGGGCATGGTCCCACCTTGTGACTTCTCGTCCCTAGCCCAGCTCTCTGGAAGCAGAATTTCCAGGGCTAGTACCCAGACCCCGCGGTTTAAACAGTGCTCTGAGGATAATACTACCTCCCTAAGCTCGCTTGCCACCATTGCCATCTTAGGCTAGTTCTCAAGGAAGCTACTAAAACCACAAGGGTCAGGCCTGGCTACCCTTCTCTCTGGGCGGCTGAGGACCAAGAGCCCAACCACTCACTTTAGGCCTCCACAGCCTGCCTCCCACTAAACCCCTCCCTTCGGTCCTGTTTCTTCCACCATCTTTGCTTCAACACAAGTACTTACGTGCAGGGACGTTGACACACGTTCATGCATGCATTCCAACTTGTCCCTCCATCCGGGCGACCCCAGTTCCTAAGGACAGATGCCCAACCTGAGAATCCAGGTCCCTCCTGCCTCACTCAGCGTTGTCACCTCCACTTTGACACTTCATTTCTCAGGCTTGAGTGACTTGAGCTGCCAGGGTCCCCAGAGGCTGTCCCTAGTGTGTGAGGGACCTTGTGGCTTCCCCTCTGCAGGGAGTTCATCCTCCTCCCTGCCGGCTTCCAGCCACAGTCGGAAACCCAGACTCGGCAAGCCTCCTTGGGCTAGCCCTTGCCTTCTCTGAGCCTGTGTCCTCGCTGGAGTGGTTATAGTAACCGCTCTTTCAGAGCACTCCTGGGGGGCTCAAACAGCTTGACAGCAGGGGCTCAAGGCAGGATCTGCCATTCAGTTTCCACGGGGTCCTCCATGAACGGTTATCCTGTTGGTGAGATGGTGAAAGTGGAGGTAGACCACGGTTCTCACCTTCATAACCCCACAGCATCGCTGATTCTTTCTCTGAGGTAGGATTTCAGAACCCATTGTGTAACTGACCTTGAACTCCTGACCTGGTTCTCCTGCCTTTCAAGCGGAAATAGGCCAAAGCTACAGCGCTAGGTGGTGGGAGGGGCTGAAACTCTTTAACGAGTCACGTGGCTCTGCCCCTGGACATCCCCCAGGCCACAAACTATGACAGAGGTGGAGGCCCGTGTTCTCCTCGTGACTTGGACCCTCCCGGTTTGTACCTGGCTCGCGATGTGAAAAGAGGGTGAAGTCATCAGCTGTGGCGACAACTAGACCCATTCCAGTCCCCGCTCTGCCTCCTTCCTGACTTCAGTCAACCCACTTCAAGCATCAGTTTCCCCTTTATCAAATGTGACTGGGAAGCCTTCCCGGGATATATAGATCATAGAGTTTAAAGGCCCGGAGCACAGCACAGCGATCTTAAAATAATGCGAGAGCCAGGAAGCTTAGGCAGATTTGCTGTGCCGCTGTGTGGCCAAGCTGTGTGGCTCTCTGAGCACAGGCCACCTGCTACAGGGTGGCAGTCTCATTGTGCTCTCTGCCCCCTGCTGACATCCTTGCGCATGCGCCCCTGAGCAGAGGCTTCTGTGACTCATGCCTTAGAACCATGCACACTGTGTAAACTGTCCGCTTGGACTCGGTGCCTTCACGGGCGCCCAAGGAGGTCCAGAGGGTTGGGGAACCCCGAGGCTACTGGGCCTGGCCCCTGTGTGTAGCCAGCTCGGCTTATGGCGCCCCCTGCTGCCAGATCCCTGGAGGCCCAGCCAGTGGGTGCTCTTTAGAGCCTTACTAGGTAAAGGTGTGAGTGAGCCTAGGAGTCAGCGACTTAGATACTTCAGTCTTGTCTGGCTGTTCTTTGACACTAAGGAAAGCACAAGGGATGGCCTTCTCCCGGCTATGTTTCCTTCCTGCCCCACTGCAGGTTTGTCAGGGTTGTCCCGGCCAAGGTCACAAAAGGTCAGATAAAAAGACTCTAAAATGCCCATATTCTCCAGGGTGGGAACAACACTTTCTAGGCTTCTATTTTCAAAAAAGAAAATCCTAAAGAGATTCCCTACATGCCAATTCCCTGTGCCTAAATAGGTTGAATGTACAGGCTGCTGTTGCCACACGGTCACACAGGCCCCAGTAAGGCAGCCACACATGGCCACACGACTCCAGAGTCAGACCAAGGACCGAGAGGGCAAACAAGTTGGGGTCCTGCCCATAGAAGATTCCTCAAACCCCACTGGGCTTTGATGCCAGACCCCAAATTCTCTCCATCTTGCCAGTTCAAAGAGCCCAGGCCAGTTATAGTTACTGCTCTGGGCCTCAGTTTCCCCAGCTGCAAGCCAGGAAAAGTAGTGGCCAATGGTGTTTGGGACTAAATGAGATCGCCGACGTCTACAGACTTCAGTGCAGTGCCTGGTACGTGGTCCTTGAAACAGCGGATGGGTATTGACGACCACCCCTTTATCCCCATCTGCATCCTTTGGTTGACCCACAGCAGCCCTGTGAGGTGGGGGGGGGGGTGTCCAGTTTTAGCCCTCATTTTCCCAGTGAAGGAAGCAGATGTGCCAAGCAGACAGAACACAGCTAAGGTCAATTAGCTAATGTGGGACCGAGCTAGGATTCAAATCCAGGCTGTTTGAGAAGCTCCGCTCTTAATCACGACTGTAATTATAGTGGTAATGACAATAAGAATTACAGTTATTATTCCGGGAGACTGCGAGCTCTCAGTCCCAGAGGTGGCAGGGTGAGGCCAGGCAGGCCCCGGGGATCCCTGCCAGAGTTCAGGGAGGGCCAGGGACTCCAGACTCACTTCAGCTAGCAGCAGGGCAGGGCCGTGGAGGAGGGATAGGGTCAGGTAGAAGAAGCCACCCCTTGGCCAGCTGGGTCCTGGATGGCCTTGCTGCTGAAGGAAGAGGATCTTGGAGGCCATGCTGGCACCCCCAAAGACCCAAGGCAGTGGGGATATTGAAGGAACACTAGGGTCCAGGAGGAACCTGCTTTCTGGCTCAGTTTTTGGTCTTCCTGGTTGCAGCCCCCTGGGCCCTTTTAGTGCTGAGGTTTCCTATTTGCCTGAAGACCCTGGAGTCAGAGCTTCCCACTAGGACTGGTCCCTCCTGAAGATGACCCCACCCCACCCCCTGTAGTGGAAGGAAGAGCCCATTTCCCAGCAGGGTAGAGACTGGGGGTGGTGGCTGTCGGGAGTGGTCCCCAGGCCCATTGTGTGGGGCTGATAAAGTACGGAAGCCAAGGTTAGAATGGGAGGAAACCCTGCTCTGTGGGTCCTTTCCCACGGGTGGGGGCTCCGCAGCCTGTGTCTCTGTGGGTCAGGCACAGCAGAGTCGGCGAACTGTTGGTCTCCTTGGGTGCCAAGATTGCCCGTTTTGGCAGGTGACCCACTCTGGGGCATCTGCTGTCTCCAAAACAAACCAAAAAAGTCTTCCAAGTTGGTAGAAGCAGTACATATGCTGGAGCTGGTTCCACACATGGTGTACCCCTGGGTGTATGTACACACACACACACACACACACACACACACACACACACACACACACACACACGTTTCTCCATTCTGGTGTGGCAACTGATTCGGGAAGGAGGCAGTCTTTCCCAACGCCTTCCTAAGAAACATTCGCCTCTGTGCCATTTTGGCACTTGAGTGCTGCGCCCTCTGGTGGACAGCCCCTTGATTTGCAGAGGCGGATTCTGTTACTTAAATGTTTAGTGTTCTTTGGGCAAGTGACAATTTTGGGAGCAGTAATGAGACAGAAGCTGGATGAAGGGGAGGAGGCTAGGAGGTGATGGAGGACAGAAGAGAGGGGGCCTCTCAAGCAGGAGGTACCCATCCCGGCAAAGTCAGGGAGCTGGGACTATAGACTCTGCAGGGTTAGGACACAGGGATGAAACCGGAGATCCTGCATCCAGCAGTAAGGACTCCCAGAGGCAGTGTCCCAGGCTGCATCTTCCTGGATGTATTTATCTGGCCAGCGTGTGCTCCTACCACACTGACCGTATGAAGGTGATCAGTCTGTCTGGGGCATCCTATGGGAAACTCAGAGCCAAGCAGAGGAGGGTTCAGATGAGTCATTTTGGGTGTGGTGGGGACCTTAAAAGGGATAAAGAGGGCATGGAAGGCTTTCTGGGGACAGAGGCATCAGAGCTGCTTGGCAGAGGTGTCTTAATCTATGTCTTCCCTTAAGGAGAGTAAGAAGGGTCACCCAGGACAAGGACAACAGCAAAAACTCTACTGGGATGGGGCAGAGGAGGGGGCTTCCAGAACAGGCGCTGGTCTGGAGATTAACCAACAATGTGGCAACTGGCTGTGCCAGGCCCCACGATAGATACTCTGCCAAGAGCACTAGGGAGTCCTGGGATGCTCTAAGGCAGGAGGATGATCTCAGTCTTCTTAGACCCTGAGTCCTGAGCTAGCCATTAGGGTCTTGGCTGTAGAAGCTGAAGGATGGAGAATCAGAAAGGGGCAGTAACCAGCCAAACCACACAGCAGAAGCCTGTCCGGATCCCTGCACACCTGCCAGCCAGGACGCTGGAAGTGACACTCTCTTCCCTGTGACAACTGTCCCTCTGCTTCTCCCCACAAACCAGGAAGAAGCCAACTGCTTGATCTGGGAGCCCTGCCAGGGATGGGGCACTGGGACTCACCAGGCTGCTTACCGGATGCTGGAGCCCTGCATCCTGGGCTCCGGCAGCGCTCCTGGCTATGCAGATAACATTGTATCTCCGTTTTCCCTGCAGATGAGTGGGGCTGACCTGGCAGATGATGACGAAGCCTCTCGGAAGAGAAAAAGCAAAAACATGTAGGTTGAGAAGATCCTGATTGCCTCCTTGTATCCTTCTCTTACATCCCAGACTTGGGAGAAGTAAGGGTTGCACCCCAGCCCCACCCGCACCCCCACAGACGGATACTAAGGAACAGTGAGATATTGGACACTCAGGATAAATCATTAGGATCTTGAGAGTTTATCTGAGCCAGGCAGGAACTAAGTAGCCCTGACCCAACCTAGCCTCAGAGCCAAGCAGTGATGTAGAAAATTCCTTGGCATACTAAGAGCTGAACCGACAGTTCTCTGGACTTCCAGGAAGCTGAGAGTCTCATGTGTGGCCAGCAGGGGGCGCTGCTGGTCTTGCTACACTATATACTGTGCTCTTTCTGGCCAAGCCAGCCCAGGCTCCCTAACCTTGTGAAGGTTTATTTCTGATGCCAGTTAACAAGGTCTCTGGGTTGTGAGGAATAGGCAGTGCTCTCATTGGGTTTCCTCAAACCCTCATTATTGAAGCTCCGGAGGAGCAGGGTTACAGGGAGAAGTCTGTGGGGTATGCCCCACCATACGAGCACGTCCCCCCAGAGGGAGGCCACCTTCATCTCCAAATTTAGTAGTGCCCATAGATAAGAAGGACTTGGAGCTGGGGGAAGAAGACAGGAGTCTTCCCGGGCATGATGCCTTTAATGACCCTCTTGTCCAGCATAGACCTGGGCTGGAGCCCACTGGTCTATGAGCCCATTTTCTCCAGCTCCTGTGCCCTCTCCTGTTTTTAGCAACAACAGCGGGCTTCTCTCAGACTGCAGCCTGAGGCAGCGAAATGCACAAACAGCGATCCTCTGCAGGGACACTTCCCCCATTTAGCTGCAGTTTGGGCAGATGGAGACTGGAAGGAGGTATCCATACAATGCCGGCGGTAACCAGGATTGCATTAGGTGGTGCAGAACGGGCGTCCAGAGTTCTGAAACCGCCTCAGTCCCACACCGTTTGAATGTCTGGAGATCACATTCCTCAAAGCTTAGACCAAACTCTTAGCATCTGATAGGCACACAATAGCCAATGTTCATTGCGCCGGGTTCTATATGCACTGCGTAGGTGATCCAACTTAGACTTTACCACTCTTACTTTGCACGCCCTTTACATGTGCCACGCCCTCATGTTACAAAAGGAAAAGGACTTATGAGGAGGCGAGTTAACTTGTCCAACGTCCGAGGCAAAGAAATGGGATCCAGGATGGGAGGTCAGTTTGCTTTGGGGCTCCTATCCTGACCCAGAGAGCTACTGGTCTCCGGACTCCTTGGCTTAGAAACTATTGCAGCAGGACTGCCCCGTTTCTAGGCTGATTCTCCTGAACCCCAGGACAGGTATGACTGCAGCTTCTTAGGTCCCAGCACCTTTGTGCCTGGCACTGCATACCTGCCCCACCCCAACAGGTATCCTGAGCACCCCAACAGGTATCAGGAGTATCATTTTAGTTAGACAAGCAGGAAATTTGACCTCCAGATTGGTTAAGGGGCAGACAGGGGGAGCTTAGGTTTGACTCAGTCTCCAGAGCTGAGCTGCCAGCCTCGGCCAGATATAACACCACACATGATCTCAGAGGTACCGACTGGAGCACTTTTGGCTTGGGTAGCTCCAGGAGGAGAAACACGCACAAGCCACCCGGAAAGTTGAATTATTTAGATTTCCTTGGCTTTGTGATTCTGATGATAAATTCTCTCTTTGAATCTTTGATTCCAGTCAGCATTTTACATCTCAGAATCACAGAGACCAAAGATGAAGAAAGATTATTCAAGCACAAAACTAAATATGTAGAAATTAAGTAGACTGTCCAATGAACCACACCCCCACCCCCACCAGTTTATAACATTTAGGCTATTCAAGCTTAGAACTACTAAGACTTTTGGGGCTTCTTGTATAATAAAGGGTTTCTGTCTGATAGCAGTGAGATGCTTCCACAAGCTCCTATTGGATCACAGACTAGGGGTGTGAAGTAAAAAAGAAAAGGGGGCCTTTAACCCTTTTTTCACCAGCAGCTTCCTGAAGGCTAAAATCTGCCTCTGGGAGGAGCATCCTGGCTAAAAATGGCTTTTAGCTAAAAATAGCCAGTCCTGCCACCCTGGTGGGCAGAGCCTCTTTCCTGCCCAGCAATTTGCTGACTTGCCCCCCCTTTGTTGCCATGGTAACAAGGGAGGTGGGTCACAAATAACTGGGTCTGGCTTTCTGCCGGGGGCTGGCCCCAGGGGCTGTCCCTTGCAAACACATGCCCCTTTCACGCTGCCTCTCAGGGTTGGCCAGCAGGGCTGTTTTTCTCGGCTCCCTCCTCTGGTCCCTCCCATTTCCTGGCTCCGCCTGTCTGAGTCCCAGCCTGGCTTGTGCCTCAAGTCCAGTCATCCTGTCCAGGATTCCAGAGACAGAGTGTGCGAGGGGTTCCAGCTCTCTGCCGTGCACATTTTACCTGCAAGCCTAGGAACCCGGTGGGAGGCAGGAGCCAGAGGCCGCTCAATTCCCACTGTCCCGAGTCTCAAGGTGGGGGACTCTTCAGAGATGCTCCGAGGCATGTACCTCACGCGCAATGGGAACCTACAGAGGCGGCATACCATGAAGGAGTAGGTGCCCCTCTCTCCAGCCCACGGCCTCCTGCATCCCAAGTCTGCAGGGGTTGTGTGGACTGAGCTGACCAACCCTCCTCTCTGCTTCCAGAGCCAAGGACATGAAGAATAAGTTGGCTATCTTCAGGCGGCGGAATGAATCTCCTGGGGCCCAGCCAGCCAGCAAGACCGACAAGACAACCAAGTCCTTCAAGTGGGTATCCTGTGGTGCATCATGGGACTTGGGTGAACTTTTTGAAGAGTAGGGCTGGGTAGTGTGGTTGGGGAAGGGGCTTTGTCTTCTGGATCCTACCGGTGGCGGCGGTGGAAACTGTTGTTTGGGGGGGGGGGGACCTGGTGTGCAGCAAGCCAACTCCTTCCAGAAGCTGCTGTTCTCTGGAGAAGGCGAGGCAGTAGTGGTGGGAACTGGAAGTAGCGTTAACAAGGTCCCTTATGCGTTCCTACCCTTCCCTTCAGGCCTACCTCCGAGGAAGCCCTCAAATGGAGTGAGTCCCTGGAAAAGCTTCTGCTTCATAAATGTGAGTAGGGGTCTGTCTCCCTCTTTCCTTCTCCCCACGCCACCCCTCTTCTCATAACAACCTAGAGAGTATCCACCAAGTGCCTTGACTGTCTCCTGGTCCCAGATAGTTGTCCCTCCGGTAGGGCGCACTAAGGCCCTCAGTTTTAGCCTTTGGGTTGGCTCCTGCCAGGCCCTCCCTGCCTGTGGGAGCTGGCCCTGCCTACCAAAGGCCGTTGGGACCTGTGTTCTCAGAACAAGGGCAAACATTTCTGTGTACTGAGGACTCACCCTGGGCCAAGTGTGCCTGCCTCCTCTGGGGTAAGGTCCTCTTGGATCCTCACAGAACTCCAGGAGACGGGAGATCGATAATCTTTGTTTTACAGAGGAGGACACCGGGGCGTAGATGGGGCAAACCCAAGCCAAGGCCCCCATAAGACACTCACAGGGCCAGGAATGCATCTACGTTCTCCTTTCCTTTCTAGCTGGGAGTTCTTGCTAAGTTCCCAGCATGTCCCCTCTCAAGGCTCTTGGAGTGGGGTGCATTGCGGGGTGCTAAGGGCAGGCAAGGCAGACTGCCTCTCACTCCAGCCTGGTCTTCCCCTCACAGACGGCTTAGAAGTGTTCCAGGCCTTCCTTCGCACTGAGTTCAGTGAGGAGAACCTGGAGTTTTGGCTGGCTTGCGAGGATTTCAAGAAGGTCAAATCACAGTCCAAGATGGCAGCCAAAGCCAAGAAGATCTTTGCTGAGTTCATCGCAATCCAGGCTTGCAAGGAGGTAAGACCCCTGGCCCGGGAACCTTTCTGTTGCTAGGAGGCAGCCAACAGCTCAGAAGGGAAGAGGTCTCCCCAGTGGCTCTTAAGGTACCTAGTCTCAGGAGGCCCAATGGACGGAATGTTGGTCCATAACAAAAATGGCCTAGTTAGGCATTACCGTGTGTCTGTCACATGCAGAGTTCCTTATGTATGAGCTCCTGTGTCTAATTTCAAATGACATTCTCAAACAACTTCAACTATTACCCTTACGTTAGGGGTGAAAGAGAGTCTGGGCTGGAGCGATAGCGCATTTGAAGTCAAGGGCTTGCTTTGCCAGCACTAAGACCATAGTGGGCTCACTAGAGCCTGTGTAACAAACAGGCCAAGGGTTTTTTTTTTTTTTTTTTTTTTTTTTTTTTGAGGTGCATGCTTGTAATCTCCTCTGGGGAGGCAAACGGGAGGATTCCCTCAGGCTCACAGCCAGACAGTCCGGCTTCATGGGTGAGGCCCAGGTCAGTGAGAGACCCTGTCTTCAGGTAAAGGGGGACGGCATCTAAGGACATAACAGACCAGGCTGTCTTCTGGCCTCCACATGCTGCTATAAGTCCTGCTTCCCAGCAGCATTTGACTAATGAAGGTCTCAGAGCCCCTTGTAATGTCGTCTGGTACAGAAGAGGCTGGAGTGACCCCCTCCCCCCAGTACTTGGCCTCCAGACAGTCAGCCCTGACCATGTCCCCCATGACTCCACAGGTAAACCTAGACTCATACACACGAGAACACACCAAGGAGAACCTGCAGAGTATCACCCGAGGCTGCTTTGACCTGGCACAAAAACGTATCTTTGGGCTCATGGAAAAGGACTCTTACCCTCGCTTCCTCCGCTCTGACCTCTACCTGGACCTCATTAACCAGAAGAAGATGAGTCCCCCGCTCTAGGGACCACCAGTATCCAGCTCAGCGTTCACACCAAGCGGAGCGGGCTCCCTGCTCACCCGCCTCCCTTCCCTGCGACGGAGGGGGCAAGTAAGCCCCCAGAGGCTGTGTCTCCGGACAGACAGACGGACATTTGAATTTGAGGCCTGGACTGAGAGAGACCCAGGCCACTACAGGAAGTAGGAGGACCAGCCGCGTCAGGTCCTTAATGCCCTGGTACGAGGGGAGCCAAGGGCCCTGGCAGGTCAGGGCCCTGGAGGAGCCAGATGAGAAGCTGCGGCTCTCTGCTTTGGAGTTACGGAGACTTCCCGCTGACCAAGTTCCTTTGAGAACTGGCTGGAGTGGAGACAGGAGGCCCAGGCCTGGGCTCAGGGTCCATCCTGGGGGCTGTTGGGCTCACAGCTCAGACCTTCCCCCATTGTGTTTTATTTATTTAAACAGTAGTTGGATGCTTGGCACGTGAACTGTGTAATAGAAAGCCCTCCCCCACCCTGTCAGTTTTACAAGTGCAATATCTTACCCAAGGCCTTGTGAAGGCCACCTGCAGGTGTGGTCACCATCTTACAGTTTTCAGGGCATTTGCTGGTCCCAGGAACCAGTGGGCGGCAGCTGGGCCTTGTAGACCGACAAAGCCTTGGGAGGAGATGCTGCAGAAATCCGGCACCCCCCTGGGTGCCCAAAAGATCTGGGAAAGCATAGCGTCCTCCGGCCACACAGAAACAAGTGCTGGAGGAGCAAATAAAAAGCCTGTGTTATTCTCAGTCTTGGTCTCTGCGCATTCCTGGTCTCCAGCCTTCCCGGGAAATGCAAGGTCACACTGGCTAATACTCTTTCCTCCCACCAACTGCCAGCCACTCCAGGGGTACCATAGACACGGCTGCCTTGAGGGAGGGCTGTTTCCTCTGCTGGGCCACGTGCTTCTGAGGGTCTTGATACCTTCCCTTGTTTTCTGAAAGAGGACAGTGAAGCGAGTCTGCTGACTTGGGTAAGGTCCCAAGGCAGCACGTAGCAGAGACAAGAGTCTAACTGACGCCTGATCGGCTGTCAAGGAGGTGTTCTTCTTGGCCCTGTGGGGGTATCTCAGTGGGGTGGTTGCTCAGTGGGGTGGCTAGCTGCCTAAGTGACCTTCGGTTAGTTCCTCAGTTCCTCTATGCCACCTCCTGCACGTTTAATGGCATGTTCAGGTGTACTAAGATGGCCCGAGTCTCGGCTAGGATGGTAGCGAGCTCACCAGCCTTCCCTAAGAGAAGTTAAGACCAGAAGAAGCAATGGCAGGTAGGATCCAAAATTCCTCTGTTGTGTGTTCGTTTCCCCTCCTGTGGAGCAGAAGATACATATGTGTAAAAAGCGTCCTACAAAGGAATACTCCAGGGTAGGACCTGGACCTCTTGTCTGGAGGGGGCAGACGAGGCTCCAGAGCTCAGAGCTCAGTGCCAAGCGAATACCAGGGCAGACCCCAGTGCCCACACATACGGTCTTATGAGGCATGGTCCAGGGCGAGACCACCTCTTCCAGGAGACTTAGAGTTTCAAGAGAGCTGGTGCATGAGAGCCGAGACAGAATCCACTAGGACCAGCATTTCTCAACCTGTGGGTCGACACTCCTTTGGGGGATCGAAGGACCCTTTTTACCGGAGTTGTGTAAGTTTATCAAAAAAAAAAAAAAAAAAAAAAAAAAAAAAAAAAACCACAGGTATTTACAGTTTACAACAGTAGCAAAAATACAGTTGTGAAGCAGCAGCCAAAATAATTTTATGGTCGGTGGGGACGGGTCACCACAACACAAGGAACTATTAAAGGGTTGCTGCGTTAGGAAGACTGAGAACCACGGCCCTAGGTCTTTTTTTTCTCGCCTGGAGTTGCAGGCACAGGTCTGTCCACCAGGGAGCTGGTGATGGAGAGGACGTAGCCTGACAGTCACTCCCTTCCCTGCCATGCCGTGTCCGGCCCCTGGCACAGGGAGCTAGTCATCCCCACCAGGAAATTTGGGGGCTGGGCCATGCAGGATGCTTGGGCAGGGCCTGAGTTGGACAAGGTCCTACTCTCATTGCAGACTTGGGGCTTCACTTGGCAGGAGTGAAGTCAGGAGTGACCACCTGACTTCTGCGCCTCTGCGAATGCTACGCATAGGCCTGGCTGGGAAACAGCGTCTGGATGCTAGGCTGGTTTCCGGCTTTGTCGGTGATGCTCTGGTGATCACCATTGGAGTCAGGTGTGGCTGTTCTGTCTCCAAAGGTTGTGTGGGTGAATGGTGCAGTTCTGGGTTTGAACCCTGTTGATGCTACCGACTCACTCTACTGCTGGCCTGCCACCACGGGGCTCCAAGCCTTACAATAGGGAAGATGTCATGCATTTTGCTCTGAGATGAAGACCCAGTAACTGGACTTGCCCTGGACCAGGCATGGAGCACGGACTCCGTACGTGTTGGAAGCATTTTGCTCCTCCAGGAGAATTCTGGGTCTTCCTTCCCCAGGCCCTGGAAACCTAGCAGTGGGCCAAGCCAGTGAATCTGTTTGGCTTTGTAAACGGTAAAGGCCTTTCTCTCTGTGGACCCTCATTAAGGCTGAGCATTTGGGGAAGCAGAGCTGTGTTTCTCAGGCTTCTTCTGGGACCTGAGCTGAAGGACCCGAGGTCTCTGGAGGACTGCAAAGTCACTTGGTGTTTCTCCAAGAGGTTCAAAGCAGAGCTAGAACAGAGGTTCGGACCTCAATGCCCGTCCTGGCCCGACTCTTCTGCGGCATCGTCTTGTACTTGGGAAAGTGTCTGGCTATGCCCGGAGACTCACGGCCTTCTTTCTTGGGGTTTTAGGGATATAGCCATGAACCAGACCCTTTACCTCCTAAACACCAAGTTGCCATGGAAACCAAAGTCCAGGCGAACAAAGTCAGGCAGAAGGAATTCCCATTTCGGAAGGCCCCACTGCTTCCATGACTCACGCATGCCCTGGTTCCTTTGGCTGTAGAGTGTCTTTGGCTTTGTGGAGCAGCCGGAGGCTAGACCGAAAAGGCACTGGCTTCCCCTGTTCTGGCCCCACCTGGACTCCCAGAGAGGTGTCTGTAAGTGTTTGAACACACCCTCCTACCCTGTTAGGCTTTCATCCCTTCACCTGTATAGGGTTGTTAAGGACTGCTCCCTGTCCAGCAGTCTGGCCTGGGCAATGTGAGTCTCATGCCGGGAAGGCCGTTTCTACGCATCCTCTCACACAGGAAACCAGGAAGACCGAGGCAAACCGAGTCTGTAGCTCAGCGAGACTTGACTCCCAAGGTTTAGTCCCTAGCTCTGCTTCCCCTAGTCCTGAACCTGTAAATCGGCCTCTTAGCCTCTCTTCCTCTGCTTAGGTTGCATGCTGCTGTGCCAGTGACGAGTTGTGACTCTCAGACAGGCAGTACACAGTCGCTGTGGGGTGGTCCTATGTATCAGCTGTTTTATTGGCAATAGTATTTGGGATCACCCCAGGCCTGGGCTCTATCTAACTAGGCCTGAGAGAACGGGGAGCTTTTCTCCTCAGGCCCCTGATCCTTGTGTAGCTAGCTAGAAAACACGACCAACGTGTTCCCAGGAGTAAGTTAGAGGCATCCCGTCCCTGCATGGCTGGGAGCAGCTGGGGTCAGCTAGAAGGGTGAGTAGGGAGGGCACAGCAGTTGCCACTCTAGTGGGTGTTTGTGTCAGCTCAGTTGGGTGAGTCAAAGGCCACTTGCTCAGACCAGTATGTAAGTAAGGGACTTCCTTTTTTTTTTTTTTTTTTTTTTTTTTTTTTTTGTGCTATCCTGGCCCCGGGACATTCGGGATCCTTATCCTCTCCAGCCTGCAAGAAATCAGCTGATGTTAGCTGGTATCCAGTCTGGAGTCCTTTCCTAAGTTTCTGCTTGCATTTTTTTTCCCCCTGACAGGGACTTAGTTATTTCCTGAGGGTCTGAAGGCTTTCGACTTTGTCTATCTGACGTGAGAACCCTGAAGCAGACTCTGGGTAACCTGTGGGGGACTTCGGTCTCAGTGACTACTTATAGACTCTAAGATCCGAAGTCTCTTATATACCCCTCTGTCCCCTCAGCTCCATCCAGATATCAAACATCAGGTTCAGACACCCAACCCAGCCCTATTTCTTTCTTAGAGTTCTGGACCCTTACTTAAGCCACAGACCCTGGGATATTCCTTCTTTGCTTACTGTTGGCAACATCTGGCTTTGCCTGTCTCCTCCCTGGTTGAGTGAGTCAGGAGAAAGAAGTAGCCACCCCCCCCCCCCACTATACTAGTGCCCCAGGATGGGGAAATTCCTGAGGAAAAGCTATGAGGCTATTTCAGGACAGTTAAAAAGAGGATGTTGTCAGTGAGGGGTGGCAGGCCAGGTTACAGAAGGGAAGACCAGTTCCCTCTACACGGTGGCGTTCAGTGCACACTCCACACGGAGCGTGGTCCATGCCCTGTCTCTGCTCATCCTCCCAGCAGCCCAAGGCAGCAGCTAAGGATGACTTTTATCACACAAAAGGGAACGAGAAGGTTCTGGGGAATGTGGGTGAACACGGGCAGGCATGAGCCCTTAGTCCTCAATCCCCCAAACCTACCTTACACAGAGCAGGGGGTGGGGCTGGGGTTGGGGCAGAGAAGACCCTAGAGGAGGCAGCTCAGTCTGCAGTCCTCTGGGAGACACGGGGAAGATGGAGAGATGAGCAGGACCACAGAGGCACCAAGCCTTCAGGTCCGTGTCCAGAGCTTGCTTTTCCCTCCCAAGTCCTCCTGCGCCAGCATCCTGGTTCTATCCAGGGAGTTCAGTCCATCCCAGGCCAGGACCAAAGTGGCTAGGAATAGGCCGTTTGGATGCTGGTGGACCGAGGTTAAGCCACGTTCACGTTCTGCTGTACTGTGTGGCCTTGGGTGAGTCCCATCACCTCTCTGAACCCCTGACCCCTCATTTATGACAAGTGATAATAAGTCTGTGCGTGAGAGCAGGTGAGAGACCTGTGCAGACCTGCTGCCCGCCTTCCATCCTGGATGCTCAGGGACTTTGCATACTTGGTGTCCCTGCCTGGATGCACTTCCCCCTGCTCCTTAGTGTAACAACGATGATGACACAGTTAATGTGGATGAAGGATTAATTTTCTCAGCTTTTCTGCTCAGTGAAGAGCCTCCATTGTAGCTACTGGCCTCAGTTTACCTGAACCTGCATCCAAAGGCAGCCGTGGTACTGTTAGGAGCACACACTGGGAGAGTTCTGACAGGCGTCTAGCAATTAAAAAACTCATGAGCTCTCTAACTTCTCAGTAGGAAAAGGGGGCACAGAAACCGTGCATGGTACACACACGCCACCCAGGAAGCGGAGGCAGGGAGAGTCAGGAGTTCAAGATCAGCCTCAGCTACAGAGCAGTTTCAAGGCTAGACTGGACTACCGGTAGCCTTTTTGAAAAACAAACAAGCAAAGAAACAAAAGCACAATTCCAAGCCCCCCTGCCCCTCAAACCAAACCAAACCTGAGTATAGAGTCTGCCCTGCTGGTGGGGATGCAGGTAAGAGGGGTCAGGTGTGACGGCTGAGGACCCATGCTCTTGATTTCAAGACTGTATTCCACCCTTCAAACCCTACTTCTGAAGGTCGCTTCAGCTGTCACCTCCTCAGGAAGCCTTTCTGGATGGTAACACTGACTACAAGAGGCCCTGCTGTCTGCTCACGGAGCACCTGGTGTTTTTCCCTCCTCACGTGCCTTATAGCTGCCTAAGTCTCACTTATCTCCCCATCTGTCCCAATCCGTCTCATGCCTCCCTGAATCCCCAGGCTTATCACAGTGTTTGACATGTGAGCAGTACTTAGTTGGTGTCTAATGACTGGGCACGTGGCTCCGTCTGTGGGCTGAGGACAGGCTTAAGCTAAGAAGCCAGCACGGGAGAAAACTTGTCTTGAAATGGGAATCTGACTTTAGAACTCATGTAAAAAGTTGAGAGTAGAGGTGCACACATGTCGTTCCAGAGCTGGGGACGCAGAAGCAGGCAGGTCCCATGCAGTTTCCACGGGCACCAACATTCCCATGTGCCTTTGCTTTGTTGCTTTGGATCCTAAAGATGCAGCCAAAATGACTCCTAGGGCTCTGGCTGCCAGCGAGAGGCGAGGGGGCTATGGAAAAGGTGTGAAAGGTAAGAGCCAGTTATCTCTTAGAAGGTGCCCTGAAGGTGCCCCGGATTGTCCCATGTCACTCCTGACCTTAGTTGCACGGTCACACTGAGTTATAAGGGAAGCTGGAAATGTGGGTTTCATCGAGACAGCAATATAGCCAGTTATTAAAAATAAGCAAAACGACGAAACGAACCAGAGGTTTAATTACTTCGGGACTTGGAAATAGCCTAAGGGTAGAACAGATGTTGAGGGACAGCAGCTGTCTGTCACTCATCAATGGCAGCCACGTATTCTCCTCAGGCTGTGGAAGGCAAGTGGATAGTTAGAAGTCAGCTACCATATGACATGTTGCAAAACAAACTGCCCCAAGCTGTGATTTTAAAAAAAAACCCCACCATTTCTTTTCCCTCATGCTTTACATACAGCTGTAGTCAGATGGTCCCAAAGGAACTGGGTGGCTTGGCTTCCCGCCATGGCTGGACACATCTTCTTCTGTGACCGGGCCCTCCAACATATGAGCCAGTGCCCGTCCTCCTGGGAAAGTTCCCACTGTCGTGAAAACAAGGTTTTATTTTAAAATGTGAGGTTCTGAAATAATTATATATTCACAGGAACTTGCAAAAAAAAAAAAAAAAAATAGCACAGAGAAGTCACGTGTGCCCGTCACCTAGTACATCCCGAATAGGACATCTTACATGATTATAGACCAGCATCCAAAATGGAAACTGGCACCGTATAGCATGTGTGGAGTTTGATGTCAGTTTGTCACAAGTGTAGATTTGTGGAACCGCCACCACAATGAAGCTACAGTGACACAAGGGCAGAACAATTCTGTCACCACAAAGAACCCTTAATGCCTTTTATAGCCACACACACCACCTCACCAGCAGCCACCAATTCCTGTTCCATCTGTATAATTTTGTCATTTCAAGAAGGTCACACAAATGGAATCATACTGTGTGTGTGACATTTGAGGTCCTGTTTTTTCATTCACTACAACATCTTTGAGATGTAGCCAAGCTGTTTCTGGTATCAGTTAGCTAGTTAGGTCTTTTGAGTCACTGGGTAGCGACTCACAGTGTGGATGACCACAGTCTGTTATTCACCTGTTGAAGGACACTAGGACTGTTCTCTGTGTCTGGCTAGTCCTTCTAAAGCCACTACAAGAAGTTGTGCGGAGTTATTTGAGGTTGTCATTTCCCGTTCCTCTGGGAAGATGATCAGAAATGCAATTTTTGGGTCCTGTGGTCAGTGTAGGCTTAGTTTTTAAAAGGCCGACAAACTTATTTTCTAGAGTGGCAGCCCCAGACCGTGTCAGATTGTTTCTCTGCCCTTGGCAGCAGGTAAGGCCACTCTACACCTCAGCTTTGTCTTGGCTGATCTGGCACACACGGGGGTCAGAAGGCATTAGTCACAATTCACATTTCTAAGGCCAAACCAGTGATTCTGCCCATTGCTTCGTATGCTCACCTGACACTTGCACACCCTCACTTGGGGGGCACACATTTTCTAATTACACTGCTTACTTTGGGAATTATTAGTTTAATCTTATTTTTTAAAAGGCAGAGTACAAAATAATGGCTTTCATTATGACATATTCATAAACACTGATATCTCATATCTCATTCTCTCTTCTATATACCCCTTTCTGGGAGGGTATATTGCATATTCTATGTGTGTTCTTTGTTGAATATATCACCAGCAAATAATTCCTCGTGCATTCTCTGTCTTTTGTAAAAGCTGATAGTTTCATGGGGCCTGATTTATTATTAGTTTTTAAACTGGATTGTCATCCTGGTGTCATTTTTAGACCTAACAACTTTTCTCTGAGATGCACAACTCTAAAATTTTCTCTTATGTTTTTTTTCTAAATTGTTTTATATATTTATATACATGCGTGAGAATCTCTATACATGCGGGTGTCTGCAGAAGCCGGAAGAGGGCATTGGGGCCGGTGTTATAGGTGGTGTAGCCAAGGTGTAGGTGCTCCTCTGAAAGAACAGCAAGGCTCTCAACCCCCGAATCATCTTTCTAGCTCCCTAGAAGTTTCATAGGTTTGTGTTGACACCTATGATCCAATTTGAGCTAACCCTTTGATGCTATATCTTAAATTGAGCTCAATCTTTTATGCAATCTCTCCAGTACTGTTGGCAGAAAAGACTCAGACCTATTGAGTTGCTTAAGGAAATAAATTTGGGGGGGGGGGGATATGCTTGCTTTTGTTTTAGTATTTTCAGGGTTGTACAGGTACCGTTACAATCAGCTTCAGAACAGTTTTATCGTTTCTAAAAAAAAAAAAAAAAAAGAATGCCTCCCTACCCACTAGGAGCCATTTCCCTCCCTTAGCCTACCCTCTAATCTGTCTGCCTCTGCAATTTGCCTACGCTGGACATTTTATGTGGATGGAATCACCCACGGTGTGGCCTCCTCCTCATGACCTGATGGTTTAAGGCTCAGTGTGTCGTGGTGTGTCAGCCCTGAGTTTCTTTTCATTACCTAATAACCTTCCACTGTCTGTAACCACACTTTGCACACCACACTGGGTTTTTACGTTCCTTCATGGATGCCTGTTTTTTGTTGTCATCATTGTTTTGTTTTGTTTTCTTCTTCTTCTTCTTCTTCTTCTTCTTCTTCTTCTTCTTCTTCTTCTTCTTCTTCTTCTTCTTCTTCTTCTTCTTCTTCTTCTCCTCCTCCTCCTCCACCTCCTCCTCCTTTTTCTTCTTCCTTCTTCTCCTTCTCCTTCTTCTTCTCCTTCTTCTTTTTATTTTTCTTCTTCTTGAGAACAATGCCATGGTAAGTATTTATGTGCGTGGTCCTGTTTTCAGGATGTGCTTAGCTGTGGAGTGTCTGAGTGAACTCTATATTTAACCTCCGGAGGTACCTTCATACCTCAGCAGCCTCTACTCACACCTCAGTGTGTGGAGTTTCGGTGTCTCTCCATCTTCATCTATACTTGTTCTGCAGCTGCCCTCCTCAAGAGTGTGTATCAGGCCACTGGGTGGCTTCTGTACCCAGCAGGAATCCATGGCTCTACTCTATTAGTCTACTTTGAGCTCTCTGTTCTGTGGGTCTGGTTCCTGCCCTCCAGCCAATACCACACAGCCTTGATTGACAGAACACACACACGAAGTCTGGGGACTGGGCACAGTGATCCTTTCCTTCCTTCCTTCTTCTTTCCTTCCTTCTTCCTTCCTTCCTTCCTTCCTTCTCTCTTTCTTTTTTCTTCCTTCCTTCCTTCCTTCCTTCCATCTATCCTTCATTTCTTCTTTCTTTCTTTCTTTCTTTCTTTCTTCTTTCTTTCTTTCTTTCTTTCTTTCTTTCTTTCTTTCTTTCTTTCTTTCTTCCCCTATTCCTTCCTTCCTTCTTTCTTTAGTGTGTGGCATATGTGTGGATGTGTTCCTGTGTGTAAGTGCTCACATGAACAAGTACATATGGAGGTCACAGGTCAGTGTTGGCCTCAGCCTTATTTTTTTGAGACAGAGAATTTCACTAAAACTAAAGATCACTAATTCAGCTGAGTGGCCAGCAAGTCTCAAGGGTTCTCTTGTCTCCATCACCCCAACACTGAGATTATGGGCACATGGTGCTATGCCTGTGTTTCGTTTTTTGTTTTTTGTTTTTTTTTTTTTTTTTTTTTTTTTGTATGTAGGTGTTGGTGATCAAATTCCAGTTCTCAGGCTTGTGCAGCAATTTACTGACAGAGCCATTTTATAACCATCCATCCATCCACACATCCATCCATCCATCTGTCCATCCATCCATCCATCCATCCATCCACCCATTTATTATTTTGTGACAAGGTCTCATGTAGCCCAGGCTATCTGAGGATAACCTCAAACTTCTTGCTTTTGTACCTCCATCTCCTGAGTGCTGGGATTACAGGAATGCACCATGCTGAGTTGTGCTGAGCTGGGGATCAAACCCAGGGTTGCACGCATGCTAGGTAATTATTTGTAAAACTATTTTAGCCATTCTGGTTGCCTTACTAACTGGGGGATATTCTTGTCTAATATACAAAACACTCTGGAGATCTTGATAGTAATTGGTTGGAAACTACAATCTGGTCTGAGTGCTGTAGTGGACATCCCGCTCCATGAGTATGGGATGTCTCTCTGTTAAGTCAGACTCCTATTTCTGTCAGTATTTGGGGGCTTTTCCACATACAAATCTTGTATGTATTCTATTGCATTTGTACTCAGTCCAGCTTTCTTTGTTCCCATGAATAAACACTATGACTTAGGGAAGGAAGAGTTCATTTCATTTTATAGTCAGTCCAATATCCAAGGAAATCAGGGCAGGAACTAAGGACAGGAACCTGGAAGCAGGAACTGGTAAAGTCCGTGGAGGAATGCTGTCTACTGGCTTGCTTTCTAGCTCAGGTTCATCTATCTTGTGTATACAACCAAGGTTCACCTGCCTGGGGATGGCGCCACCCATAATGGGCCGAGTCATCTCACTTAGCAATTAGAAATCAAGAAAATGCTCCCCAGATATGTCCTCAGGCCAATCTGATCAAGGCAATCCCCCGGTCTAGGCACCCATAGATAATTCTGGGCCAAGTGAGGTCCACAACTATAGCTAAGTGGGACACACCCCACCAATTGCCTCCCAATCCCACAAAAATATTTTAGAAGTCCCCCAACCTCCAAATGCTTTGAGTTTTCCTCAACAGTCATGCAGACAGAGACAGTTTAACTTGTTTCTTTCTGATCTGGCTGTCTTTGTTAACACAAGCTCTTATCTAATCTTTCACCACTAAATAGAGTAACTGTAGCTTTTGTAGACGATTTATGCAGAGATTATCTTGTGCTAGGAAAGTCTCGGACTGTAGATTGATGTCTATATGCAGGTGAGGACTGACACAAGTTAGGTCAAGGCCATGCATAACTGGACAGTAAAAAGTAAGGTGGGGACAATTTTTTTGTAAGACAGGAGAGAAGGGAAAGGAGAGAATCAAGATGGAGATAGAGAAGGATGACCCTGATCTGGGTGGTCTTAATTGGTCCTAGGTAGTTAGGTAAAAGGGATGGACTTGTATAGGATGATTTGTCTTGTCTAGGTGGGGAAATTATATCATATCAATTGGCTCTGAGTTTATGGTGTAGATGATTGTAGAGTGTGGTGTTGGCAGAGTCTGAGGCAGGAAGCAGCTGCTAGGACAGAACCATGGGGACCAGAGCGGATCTCAGAGCCATGGGGGACCAGCCACTGCTGGGACCTCTGGAGTCCTGATTTTACCAGGCTACAGGGAATGTGTGCAGAGTTCCTGCTTGGGTCAGAGGAAGCCGGGGTCTGTGCGAGGCTCACAGCTCTGTGGTGTGCACAGCCATGTGGCTATGTGACTCACAGACCTTGCTGCTCTGTGCCGAGCGGACCACAGGGGGACCAGGTGTCGCCCATTTTAGCATTTACTGTAACAACATATACAGTGCGTAAGTGTGCATGCCTCTGTGTGTATGTGTGTGTGTGTACAAGTACACAAGCACATGCATGTGTGCATACCTGTATATATGTGTATAAGTTCATGAGTATGTGTGTGAGCAAGCCTTGTGTATTAGATGTAAGTACACGTGTGTGAGGGTGAGTGCAGGGTCATTTGGAAGCCAGATGACAGTCCTCACCTTCCACCTTGTTTGAGGCAAGGGCTCTTGTTTGCCACTGTAAAGTTCCGGGATAGCTGGTCCTTGAGTTTCGAAGGATTCCTCTGGCTCTATCTCCTGTCTCAGCATAGAAGCACTGAGATGTTAGGTGTATAATACTAGGATGTTAGGTGGACAAGACTGTACTGGGATGTTAAGTGCACAAAACGCTGTATTGGTATGTTAGATTCAGAGCTCTGTATCTGGCCTCTGTTTGTGTCCTAGGGATTCAAACCGTGTGGCAGGCACGCTAGCCTCTGAGCAAGCTCCTTCGATGCTTTGCTTTCTTGACTTTATTTTATATGTGTCTTTCTTACCTTTCTATTGCTGTGATGACACACCATGACCAAGGTAACTTATAAAAGAAGATGCTTATTGATTGGAGCTCATGGTTCCAGAGACTTAGAGTCTGTGAACATCACAGCGAGTAGTGAGGGGGCAGGCTGGCCATGGGAGCATGCCACAGGAGCAATAGCTGAAAGAGAGCTACCTGGGAATGAAACCTTAAATCCCTTCCCACAATGACACATCTCTTCCAAGAAGATTGCCCTTCCTAGTCCTTCCCAAACAGTTCCACCAACTGGGCAAATCTTCACATATACAAGCCCATGGGACCATTCTTGTTCAAATCACCACAAGATCTATGTCTGTGTTGCTTCCGTGGATGTCTGTGCACAATGTGTGTGCCTGGTGTGAACAGAGGCCAGGAGAGGGTGTTGAATCCCCTGAAACTGGGGTTACAGATGATTGTGAGCCACCATGTGGGTGCAAACCCAGGCCTTCTTTCTGGAAGAGCAGCAAGTACTCTTAACCACCGAGCCATCCCTCCAGCCCCTCAGAATTTTTTTTTTTTTTTTTTTTTTTTTTTTTTTGGTTTTGTTTTGTTCTTTACATCGATTGATACACTCACGTGACTTTTCTTCAGCCCGTGTGATCATTTGCACAGATGGAGTCTCCCTATCAAAACACCCTGATATCCCTGGGATAACCTCACGTGCTAATGGTGTATACGCTGAAGGGTATTTATTTTCCTTATACTGCTGTCTTTGGCATTCCCAGCTGACAAGTGGACTTTATCCCCTCCTGAGGTCTGGAAGGACACGCTATGGGAGTTCACTTTCTCTAGCTCTCAGTTTCTATATCAAGGATTAGGAGTACTCCCTGGGAAGAAGTGTGAGAGAAGGTCTTGGAAGAAAAGGTGCCCGTGGGTGATGCCTACAAGTCCAGGAGAGTCTACCTGCTATTCTCTCTGGCTGTAGGTGGATCCGGAGGCAGCGAAGCCCACTCCTCATTCCGTGGCTTCTGCCCTCCTGCCCCTTGAGATGCCTTCCTATCCTAGCTGTACCATCCTGGTTTTGCAGGCCCTTTCTCCCAGCCCTTGGCAAGTTGAGCTAGCTTACTTCTGAACTCCGAACTCTACCAGGCTGTGGACATGTCCCCGGGGTTCTAATCCTCAGGAACCAGAGCCAACTTTAGATTTTCCATTGAGCACTTTGTGATGTGCATTTTGGCTCCTAGGTCAGGCTGACCTGGAAAGTGGCCAAGCTAGGCTTTACCAGAGTGGTGGACAAGAAGAGCTCGGTCACCTTCTGACCCCAGAAGTCAGATAAGCTGCTGGACCCAAACACTCCTGGGCTATTTTTAGCTCACTGGTTCCCAGTAGGGAAGGCCTAGCCTGTTTAGGGTCTGGGGGATGGGAGGGGGAGAACAATGAGCCTTTGAGCCCAGACTGGGCCTGTGAGGCCTGAGAGGAAAGCAGCAGTTATAAGAACCAGGGCTGGGCATGCTGGGTAGAGGCCCCCAGATCCTGCCCACAGGAAGAACCTCTACCCCAGCTCCTCCAGGCTTCCTGCAGAGCCAGGTGCTGGCCACTGAGGGATAAAGGAAGGCCAGGCTGCTGTAGTGACCCTGCTGCTATTCCCAAAGCCCTTTCTGGGGTCTGTGCTCAGCCCACAAGTCTTCATGTTTCTATCAACATGGCATCCATGTGGACAGTGAAGCCCTAGGGCAGAGGGATCTGCGATGTGCTCTACGCAAAACGAAGAGTCAAGGTTTGACCCCAGGACCTCCCAACTCCCTCTCAGGCTTCCCTGGGATGACCAGGATCCCAGCATCTCCTCCATAATGGTCCTGACTTCATGAATAGACTCAGATATGCTGCTTGCTTTTCCTTTGGCAGCAGTTGGCTGTTTTGCAAGTGGTGGAGTTTTCGGGTAAAGCTGTGGTTCACCAGTGGGAGCTCAGCAGTGATGGAGAAGCACCATGTCTCATGTCACCTTTGTCTGCGTCTATCCTTACGTTCACTGAGCAGGAAAGCATCAGGAACGCTTGTTACTGTAAAGTGCACAGAGGAGGCTTCCAGGCTCTTTAGCTCTTTAGCAAAGCTCTGATCAGCACTGGGAATTTTAACATAAGGAGCGTGATGGGACACTGAGACAGAAGTCAGGGAGCATCCGGAACTTTCTGTGAGGACAGGTTCTCTCCTTCAACTGCTTAGAGACACTTTGCGCTTAAAACTAACTGACAAATTCCTCAGTGGCCACATCTGACCCTGGGGTGTCAGTTGTCTTGAGCTCAAGGTTGGGGTGCACTTTGTTAGCTCACAAACCTCAGAAAACTTTGCCACTCAGAGGACGCCTGTGCTAAGGCCTTTAGGGCGGTGTAGGATGTGAGGTGCCCCCTGAGCAGGCCGGGGGCAGAGAACAGCAGTGAGCAAGAGGGAGGCTAAAGTAAAGACACCAAAGAACCACTGGGGCGGAAGGGAGACCATACCAGGCCAGTGGGCAGGGACTCTAGTCATTGCACCTCTGCAGGTCAGCAATGACAGGAAGAACTGGGAATAGGTAGTTCCCATGGAAGGTGCCCACACTATCCTGGAGAGGAAGATGCCCACACTATCCTGGAGGGTAAAGCTTCCTGGAGGAGATGCCAACTAGGGAAGTCTTGAAGGTCAAGCCACAGATTGTCAGCAGAGGGGGATGGCATTCAGGGATCCCGAGAGGGCAGAGGTCTGAAGACTCCAGGTGACATTATGCTGAGTGCCCCCACCGCCCAGCAAGGTGCCAGACACTAAAGAAGCCCTTCCTGCGACTTGCAGCAGGCATGTGGAGCAGTGGGGAGATGGTGAAGATGTACGTACATATTGGAAGCCAGTGCTGGCCACACGTAGGGGGATTGGAATACCCAGCTGACCTACAAGAGAAGCCTGGGGGCCCTGAGAGGAAAGGACCAGGTGATATGGTTCTAGGAAGAGAGACCAAGCCGTTGGTATTTGGCGAGTTCTTAGAGCTGAGAGCAGCGTGGGTTGGACCGCAGTGCCAAGGGTGCCCGTGGGAGGGTAGGGAAGAGAAGGTTGCCACAGTCCTAGTGAGGTCTGATGTTGTGTGGCACTGGCCTCATGGCCTCCTATTCGGGGAAGCACTGGATAGTGGCTTTCCAAGAACTGCTCTTTGTTTCTCCCAGAGAAGCGTGACCTTTGGACCAGTCAAGCCTAGCTTATAACTCGTGGCCACCCAGGACAGCTGGTGACAGGAACAGGGCACACATCGATCAAGTTCCTCTCTTGTGCCAGACCCATGTGCCAGATAATCTACATGCTCACTAAAAACCCTCTAACGAGCCCTAGAGGGAGCAAGTTGAAATCACTGCTTTACCGAGGAGGGAAATGAGGCTCTGGTGGGAGGAAGGGCTGGGGAAGCTTCAAATCTGGATCTCTTTCTGTTCACCCTCAATGCCCAGCTTCTGAGAAAGTCTGGTGGTCTCCAGCTGAGCTGCATCCGTTTCCGAGAGGTTGGAGGTGAATCTATGGAAGGACAAGGGGAGCATGGGAAACAGGTGTCAGGCCTGTCAGCTATCTGGAAGAGATGCAGAGAAGGCAAGGAGAGAAGTCCCATAGTCTGGTGTGCCCAGAAGCTTCCCACCTCCTCCTCAGCCTGTTCAAGCTGTACTGCAAAGACTTCATACCCTTCCATGGAGCCACACACCACACACACCTGCAGACTGCTCCCAACGCAGTTGACTCAATCTCAAAACGTAGAAAGCCTTCTCCTGGTTCCAGGAAGTTCTCTTGGGTCCTGGTGGCTGCCAGGGATCTGCCTTCTCTTCTCTCTTCCCTATGAGCCTCTTTACTCCTCTAACAATGCAGGTCGATGATACCTCCTGATGGATGGGTGGGAGAGAAAACCAGGTCGTGTTCATAGAAATCTCCAGAGGCAGCTCTGGTAGCTCATGCTGGGCTACAGCGGTGGCTGCTGAGACTGCTATGGTGTCTTTATTGTCACAGATTTTCTTGCTGCACCCCCACCCTTTTCGCACTGAGACACTCTGAAGGCTAGTCCATCTACAGCTATATTGTCTACTGCTATCTGGACTGTGGAATTTGGGGGTGTCACCAGAGGCCAGTGTCTTATGGCTTAGGGAAAAACAGGCAGCAGGGTTTTGAAATGTGACTTACCCTTCAGCAGCCTTTATTTGTCATGCTATTCATTAAAGAAAGATATGGAAAAGATGTGCTGGGGAGAGGTGAGGACTGAGTTCTGGCTGGTACCCAGAACAGGCCCTGTTACATTATCTGGCGCCTGACCATCAGACCCTTTAAAAGTAATTTTTATTTGCCAGATGTAATTGTCATCTCTGAGGCTTACTGATGAATAATCTCACCCTGTCTGGTTCTTTCTGAACTCTGGCTGGCTGGTTCAACTCAGCTCTTCTGGCTGAAAACACCTCTCCAAGCTGACTGATTCAAACTGGCCTCTCTCGTTTTCTCACTGAATTGCTCTGCTTAGAAAAACTGAAGTGTAATTTACTGGTTCCTTTAACAACTTGGTTGTGCCATGTGATGCTTTTCTAAAAGCTGTCTTATGAGAGAGCATATGATGTTTTGTTGAAAACAGACACTTGGAAGGGAATGTGATGTTTAGAAAGAATATATACATTAGAACCCTGCAAACAGTGAGAGAATGTTACACCATACAATGCTTCGCTGGTCTTCACTGCTTTTCATTGGTCTTTGTTGGTCTTCACTTTGTAGAGAGAAACACATCAAAAAAACTTCTAGTGGTATTCTAGCTGATTTTGTCTGCTTCCTATGACTCATGCCAATTTGATGGGAACCTTGCTGTTTCTGCTGATCGTGTGCCCAACTGCTGATTCATGTTTGGTGTTTGCTATTGAACTAGACGGCTGTTATCCCAACAATGAAGAGTAGAATCACCCCAAGGAACTTTTTTTAAGTGGTTCCACAAAACCATTTTCCTATTAATCTTCTTCCCCCCCCCCCACCTCTGGTCAGTGGGTTAGAAAAGAGGTTGAATCATTTATGAACCCTAAATAAAGTAGGTTTTGAAAAAAATCTAAGCCTACAAATAGCTGCCTCGAATTTCATGAACTGGGCATCACTGACCACACTGACTGTACACACTCAACTGCATTCAACTAAACTGCACCAGACTGTACTGAGCTGAGTTCACTGAACCGCCCTTCCCTCCTGCTATTCTGACTGCTCTTCCCTAGCCTCTTTCCTGTCTGCCTTATGAGAGTTGGACATATCCTACCTGACTCATTCTGCCAAAATCTTTCTCTGATTTGTCACTTAACACTTTAACACCTAACAGTGTTAAAGGTGAGCACTAGAGCCATGCCTGTATGCCAGCCAGAGGGATTAAAGGTGTGGTTTGTCTGCATTCCAGATGGATCACAGATTAGAAGGTTTTTGGATATGATTGCATCCCAGAACAGCCATGTTGCTGGATTAAGATTTCTCTACAAGAAGCACACAACACACACTGAAGACGTAATATTGTGCCCAAACACCAGACATCTGTAACAGTACGCATTTTATATGCACACATAGGACCCACAGAAAGAAGCCATGACACATACACCATGTGCGCACACATGCACATACACACACACACACACACACACACACACAGAGAGAGAGAGAGAGAGAGAGAGAGAGAGAGAGAGAGAGAGATATGAATACACACACTTGCATATCACCGATGCAGTTAGCTCTTTTCCATTGAGCAATTGCATTTCAACAAAAGCTCTGCAGAATTCGGTCAAGCTTGTAAGGAGCTGGGATTTCATTCACCCTGGTAGCATCTTTGGATGACTAAGAACCAGCTGTGCACTCTTGGGATGATGGATAAGCAGCTGTGCATCTTTTATGCCCTTCGAGACTTGTGTGATTAGATAGATCCAGGCACCCAGATGGAGCATGGCATAACCAGGGTCCTGGGTGTAGACACGGAGTGAAGCTACCTATGATGGCTAAAGTTAACTGACCCTTGACTGAGTCTAGACTCACTGAGGCCTTTGGCATGATTGTGGGGATTATCTTGATTATGTTAAATGATGTGGAAAGACATATTTGGAGGCTGGAGAGATGGCTCCGTGATTGAGGGTGCACGCTGTTCTTGTAGAGGACCCAAGCTGGGTTCATAGCACATACCCACGTCTGGTGGTTCACAACTGCCTGTAACTCCAGTTCTATGGGAATCTGATGTGTCTACAGGGACCTGCCCTCACATATAACTTAAAATAATAAAAATAAAAGTTTTAAAAAAGAAAGACCCATCTTTAATGTGGATGAGACCATTCCCTAGGTCAGGGATCCTGGACTGTATAAAGTACATACAGTGAGCTAAGTACTAGTGTACACTCAACCCTCTTTGCTAATTCTGATGGGACGTGGCCAGCTTTTTAGGCTCTTGCTGCCTTCATTCCCCTGCAGTGGGCTGTTAGCTAGAACAAACAAGTAAACAAACCTATTCTCCCTTGAGTTGCTTTTGCCAGAGTATGTTTACCACAGCGACAAGAAACCAACACGCCCCTTTTCAGTTATACTTTTCTGGTGGCACTGGGGGCTTGAGACCCTAGTAGCCCAGGTCCTTCCAGCTCCTTCACCATCTTTATTCCAGCGCATGGGTCCCTTGCCCCCACTGCGCATGTGCATGCATCTGCGTGTTAGGGGCTGCAGGCAGCCTACCCATGGGCTCATCCATTCGGCCCTCTCCTGGAGGAGTCCCCTTTGGAGACTTCCCTGCCAGCTCCACCCAGCAGGGCAAACAGATGCGAAATTGGAGCAAGTCCTCCTCTTGGGCCAGGAAAGAAAATATTCCTTTTCCCCCTTCTCTCTAAAAATATGCTCAGGGCTTTTTTGAGCCTTAATGCAATAAAAAACAGCTGTGGCTCCAAACACCCCCGCAGCCTTCGCCTGGGGAGATGGAAAACAAAAACAGGCTCTGAAGGCAGATCGGCGCGTGTCCCAGCGCTGGCTCGGCTGAGGTGCCTCTGGCCTGGAGTGGCTCCCTAGGGACACCAGACTGTCCCTGTTTTCTTGTCCTGGGAGTGAAACCATTCTTAATTCTTATCATGGATGATGAGGTAGGTGTGACTCGAACTCTGCCTCCTGGCTATACCCAGAGCCAGCAGCGTCCTCTAGTGGCCAGGAGGAGGCTGTTTGTGATGTGGGGAGCTGAAAGGCTTCCTGGGGCCCTTGACATTGGGATGGCCTTTGAGGAAGGAGACCCAAAGATAGGGACAGAAAGTACTGTGGGGTGACCAGAACAGACAGCAAATCAGGCATAAAGAGATCGTCTGGGGAGATGGAGGGAGACCTTGCAGTTGGGTGAGATGTACATTAAAGGAGTGAATGGGACCCATGGAAGGTGCTGGAACAGTAGAGTCATTTGTATAGAGATAGACTTCTTTGAGGAAGGGGCTCACTTTGTTAGAGGCCCTGACTTGGTAGACGAGTACCTTAAAGGATCCATACCTTCTGGCAAGGTATGCTGTAAGTCTTCTTATCTGGCCCCGACTTTCTTCACAGGGAACCCCGCTCCCACTCCCACGAGCGAGCATTAGGACAGGCATTTGGAGGTTGGATGTAAATACAGGGAGCGTAGAGCAATGGCCTCAGATCAGAGAGCTCAGAGAAACTTTCAGGGGTGATTGAAGAGCCTTCCCCCATCCCAATAGCAAGCCAGCCCTAATATGTGCTTGCTGGTTTCCATGTTGCGTCTGGGTTCCTGCACCCCGCTCAGTGGGCCAGGGCTTGTTAGGACCTTTAAGTATGCCGACTGCTTGGGGGCAGGCTCTGAGGCAAGGGCCCTGGTCATTGTAGTGGTCAACCCTCCGGGGTCTGTATTTCCCTTACTTTAGCCTTGGTATTTCCCTGCCTCACCTGCCTTTGTCAGAATGCCCTTTCTCTCCTCCCTCTGCTACCTGCCTAGACCCCAGGTCAGCCTGGGGTCCCCAAGAAATGATAACAGCAATAATGACAATAGCATCTTCAGCACATTTTTACTGAGGACCATCTACACCGACTCTCGGACAAGAAACAGCAGACCCAGATGAGGCCATCAATTCATGAGGACCAGATTCACACATATGTCCTGGATCACCTCCCTTGGCCTCCGTTCTGTCTCCAGTTAGTGGTTTAGTGGGTGTGGCTTGGGTTTGGGGATTTTTTTTTTTTTTTAAAACAGATTCCCAGAAAAATTTAAGTTTGGGAACCACCGGTTTTCTGAAGAATTTTAAAAAGGGACTCACAAAACCCAAACAAAAGATTTTATTGAGATTTAATTGGCATAGCACAAATTGCACACACTCAAAAGATAAAATTTGATAAATTTATAAAAGCTGTCTTAACCATTTTAATACTGAGTTCAGTAGTTCTAAGTATAGCCCTGCTGTTGTGCAACTGGTTGATAGAACTTTCTCATCTTGCAACACCAAGACTCTAGGCCCTTTAGTAATGTCTGGGCTCCTGGGAACATTTCTTTTCTCCATGACGGTTTCTGTGTTTGTGGTACTAGAGATCAAGTTCACCGAGCTACATCCCAAACCCATGTTTAATTCTTGAGACAGGATCTCACTATGCTGATATTGGTTAGCCTTCAGTGGACTTATGCTGCACACCAAGCTGACTTTGAGTTTGCAATCCTCCTGCCTTAGCCTCTTTTGAGTAACTGAGATGACAGGCATGTGCTAGGAGAGCTTGCCCTTCCCTTCCCTTCCTTCCTCCCTCCCTCCCTTCTCCCTCTCTTCCTCCCTCCCCCCTTCCTCCTTCCCTCCCTCTCTCCCTCCCTCCCTCCCTCCCTTCTCCCTCTCTTCCTCCCTCCCCCTTCCTCCTTCCCTCCCTCTCTCCCTCCCTCCCTCCCTCCATTCTCCCTCCTTCCCTTCTCCCTCCTTCTCTCCCTCCCTTCCTCCCTCCATTCTCTCTCCTTCCCTTCTCCCTCCTTCTCTCCCTCCCTCCCTCCCTTTCTTTCTTTTTTGAGATAGGGTCTCCTGGCTTGGAACTCCTTATGTAGATTATGTTGGCCTTAAAATCACAGAGTTCTGCACCTCTGCCTCCTGGGTGCTTTTTTCCCATGATTGAATATGCCAGGTACTTCTTCAAGTGTCACGGGTGCAGCATGGGCCATCACATTTGTCATAGGCTCTCCTTCCCTTTTAAGGTTAAACAAGCCTTCACCCGAGTGATCACACGTGCTCTATTCGCTCCTGTGTCCCTCTGCAGACATCACCTGCTTCCAGCTGGGTCATTGCATTGCTTAGACAGACACCAGATCACTACCTCTCTTGCAGACTAAGCTTTCCGTTCTTTTGGGTCTGGATTTGGAAGTGGAAGGCTGGGTCATTGTAAATGATATTTTTAGTTCTCTGAGGAAGTGACTACTGCTTTCCTTAGTGGTAGCGCGTGTACAGTTTCACCCCCCAGTGTGTGCGTGCACAGTCAGTCCCCTTTCTCTAGTCCCTTACCAACACTTGCAAACTCTTGCTTTCTGTTTTGGGGTAGCAGCCCTCCCCAAAAGGGCGAAGAGCTCTCTCTACAATTTTGATTTGTGTCTCTCTAGTGATTGACATTGTTTAGCATCTGTCATTTCTTTGGAGAAGTGAAGGGACATTTTTTTTCCTTCTTCTAGGTATAGCCTTGGGGTTCAAGGCATCTACACAGTGATGCACAGACTCTCAGCAACAGAAAGTCATGCCCCCATCAGATTCGAAGGAATAAGGGGAGAGTCCAGGACATAGGGCCCCTGGTCTTCTGCTGGTTGAGATCAGCAGGCAGAGGGTGGGTTCCCTAGAGTCATAGAACTTATGGGTAGTCTCTATATAGCAGGGAATTTGTTGACCACTTACAGTCTGTAGTTCTACTCCCCAACAATGGTTGGCAGCAGCTGTGAACGGAAGTCCAAGGATCTAGCAGATGCTCAGTTTCATAAGGCAAGCAGGCGGAGAGAAGAATGCCTTCCTTCTTCCATTGTCCTTATGTAGGTCTCTAGCAGAAGGTGTGTCCCAGATTGAAGGTGTGTACCACCACTCCTGGATCTGGGACTTGCTTTGTCCCAGATGACCTTGAACTCAGAGATCTCTTTGCCTTAGTGTCCCGAGATTCATAGCCGCTGTACCTCAAGATCTCCGTGCCAAGATCCAGGTCAGAAACTTGTATCTCCCAGCCTCAAGATCAGGATCACAGGCGAGCCTTCCAATTCTGGATTGTGGTTCATTCCAGATATAGTCAAGTTGACAACCAGAAACAGCCACTACATTTGAATACAGAAGGCAGAGAGAAACAGCTAGAATAACTCACGAGAGAGGGCTATGCCGCTCACTCTATTTGTGTGTATGATGTATGTATGCTTATATACATATGTGTATGTGCACATACATGTATGTGCTGGAGGTGCCTGCCGCAATTGTGTGTATCTACTAGATGTTAACGTTGGGCGTCTTTCTCCATCACTCCACATTGCTTTTTGAGACAGGACTCTCACTGAACCTGTCTCTTGTCTCTGTCTCCCCAGCACTAGGGCTGCAGACACTTGCCCCTACCCTCAGCTTTTCACAAGTATGCTGAATATTTAAACTCAGGACCTCAAACTTCTACAATCAGCACCAGACCATCTCCCTGAACCCCTCCCCCACATATGCACATACACTCCAGGAAACAGAGAGTAAAACCCGACTCTGCTTGTGTTTGTGCACTAGGAAAAAAGTCGTTCTGAAGAGGTAGAAGGGCCCTGCTCACTTCATGTGTGTGTATGGTGCATGTGACCATAGAGGGTGACACTAGACTAGTTGCCTTCTGCTCCACTATCTTAGGACTAAGTCTGAATCCACTGAGGAACGTTCCCCTTCTTCCAGCACCCTTCTCTCCGTGACAAGCCTGCACACCTTACCTCTTAACAAGTCTCCTCAAAGACAGAGGTCTGTTGATATGAAGTCTACCAGGCCCATCCTTCCCCTGATACCTAAACTTAGTTGCAGATTAAGCTACTTCAAAACTCCTAAACATTATCTATCTATTTGCTTGCCTGCCTGCCTGCCTGCCTGTTTGTCTGTCTGTCTCTCTCAAACACACACCTACATTTACAGAAATGCTTTCTCTCTCTCTCTCTCTCTCTCTGTGTGTGTGTGTGTGTGTGTCTTTCTCTGTCTCTGTCTGTCTGTCTGTCTGTCTTTCTCTTTCACACACACACACATACACACACACACACACACACATACACACACACACACACACACACACACCCCTAAATTTTCAGAAATGGTTCTCTCTTTCTGTCTGTCTGTCTGTCTGTCTGTCTCTCTCTCTCTCTCTCTCTCTCTCTCTCTCTCACACACACACACACACCCCTACATTTACAGAAATGGTTCTCTCTTTCTGTCTCTGTCTGTCTGTCTGTCTGTCTCTCTCTCTCTCTCTCTCTCTCTCTCTCTCTCTCTCTCTCTCTCTCTCACACACACACACCCCTACATTTACAGAAATGCTTACGTTGTTCTACTCTTGACACCCCACCCCACCCCTGCTTCTTTTCAACTGTGTCTTGGTGTTTCAGTTTCACCGATAAACTCATGCCTTTGCTTCGCCCTGCTTGTCCCGAAACTCTTTTCTTTGATGGTAAGTTGCTGCACCTAGCTGCACCTGAGCTGAGCACCCCAAGACTTTGATGGGGCTCACTGGGTTTCCCAGCCAGCAGCATGAAGATATATTTTCTTCGTACAAGTGCCATTTGGGCCAGGAGGGGGCTCTGATTCAGGGGCTGCCGGCTCAGGGCTCCAACTATGAGGCCACCTGGGACAAGCAGCTAGAATGTCATCTGTGAAAGGATAAAGTGTTTCAGCAATGACTTCAGTTGGAGAGAGGAACTTTAGGACCCAGCCAAGAGCTTGAAACCAGATCATTCTTAGGAGCAGTGCCCAGCCCAAATCCAACAGCATCCCACTCTCCTAGCTTGGCAGCGACTCTCTGATGGGGAGCTCGGAAGGGAAAGTCATGCTCCGCAGGACTGTGGGGTGCTCTGGCCTGATACTTTGGGGAGTGAATTCAAGATCCTCAGAAACTCAGGTCCTCAACTCAGACCCATGAGAATTACTCAGAGGCCCATGGAGCTTTAAGAGACCTGGGGCAGCATCCAAGAACACGGCTCTGAGACATTTGTGGAGCCCACAAAGGGCTACCCCCCAACCCTATCTCTACTTCCACTTCCACCCACTTCACAGGTGGGGAAACCAAGGCCTGGAGAAAGCAGAACAATGGCTCAAGGTCACCAGGCAAGTCAGAGGCTGAGCTGGCTTCTGGCTGGCGGGCTTCCTTCCCACTGCATTCCGCCTGCCCTCTGTGAGCATTCCAAGGCACCCTGTAACAGGAAAGGAAATGTCAGCAGGCCAGCTCACCACACACAGCCCTCCCTCCTGTTTGCAGTCAAACTCCATGAGCCTACTTTTTCCAGACCAGGATGGGAACCAGATTACCAAACCCAGCATTTACTTCTATTTTCCAAGAACGAAGTCAGCAGTTTTACTCTGAGCAAAGTGCTCGGAGGCCCTGGACCCCCTCACGTGCCTCAAAGTAAGTCTCCTCCTGGGCTGCCTTAGTGTCTTGGTGGTGTGTGTCACAGAGTCTCAGCCACAGTGCCTTTCTCTGTTACTTCCCTCTCTAACTTCTAAAGTTGAAGGTGGGCCAGTAAGTGGTTCTATCCACAATGCATAGCACTAAATTTCTCTGTCCTACATGTCCTGGGTGTTGAGCCGTGGTCATGTTTTCCAGGACGTTATAAGTCCAGATATGAATCAAGGTTTTGCCTCTAAAATGCGGTGGGAGCTTCAGTAAGGTCCCCCTGTTTCTGGACTTCTCCCAACTATCTGTACTAAGAGGAAAGAGGAGGGGCCGAGTCTTTGGGGGCCTGTATAATGTGGGCCCTGCAGTTCAGGAGGCCCAAGACAAGTTTATGCCTCAAAGCAGCTTTCACGGGAGAGAAACGCACCCACTCCTGTGTCTAAAGGGTGGACAATTAGCTCTCTTGGGTCCCTCCCCCAAGTGCAGTATCCTGACTCCTGCTCTGCCAGGAATGGAAAAACCTATATCTGCCAATGACCTCACTCTGCAAAACTGCAGGGAGGCGGGACCAAGCATTGCTCCAGGGAAGTGGATGAGGGAATGGCTTCCAGTTGCCAGCAGGGTTCCAGTATGTGGCGGCTCAACAATATCAGAGACCACCCCCCACCAGGCCTAGGGCTAGTTCACAACTCCTCTAATTTGGGTCCTCCTTACTCCATAAGAGGCATGGCTAAGAGTGGCTAGGACCTTCTCACTAGACAAACCTAACAACAGCCTTGTGGCTCTGCATGTGGAAATTCAGAGGCCTCTGGGTTCTGGGACCACCAAGAGAGGCTCCCCAGGCCCCAAGAGCCAAGGTGAGAAAAGAGAAGGGGGTCATCCTGACTGACACAGAGCACGCTGGACACATGACTGCTCCTGGAGGCTTGTCATGTGGGTCACCCACGGGTTCAGTGTTTTCTTGTTCTATAGCTGGGAGAGCACCATGACTGTGCGGTGAAGACAGATAACATCACGGTACCTATTGCAATGTGTGTGTGTGTGTGTGTGTGTGTATGCGTGCGCATGTGTGCGCCCATGTACTAAATAAGTAAATGTAAAAAATTAAGAGCAGATCCATTGAGCAGAGGGCTGGAAGCCTGGTTTCTACTATTCTGAGAGGCCTGCGGGAGGGGCACCTCTCCACTGTAGCTTTAGGAAGCCCCACAAGCAGAAACTGGGGAGAGGCAGTTATAGTCCTAGGGCAGAGCACAGAAAGGGCAGCAGAATGACCCCCCTCCCCTGGGGACTGTGAGAACAGAATCCCCCCTCCCCCCGGGACTGTGAGAAAGGAATCCCCTTCCCCGGGGACTGTGAGAAAGGAATCCCCATGCATCCCTGTGTGGCTCTCGGTGGAGGAGGAGTAGGCAAACCAACCACAGCCACAGCTGAGGAGGAGGCTGCCATCTTGGTCGCAGAACGGCTTCTTCTTATTGGATGCATGTGCGGTTTCCTACAGAGTCCTGTGTGGTGTAGAGAGAGTTGTTTACAAACACGCCTTTCCTGGTGAACTCCAGTTAGATACTGCAGTACCTAAAGCCTTTGCTTGCATAAATATGTGGGTCTATCATGACAACTTACTTGTTTCTCTCTCTCTCTCTCTCTGGGTTGTGTTTGTACCCTGAGTGTCCCCTCCTGTGACTAGCCCTTTGTGCCTGCTCATTTATGTTCGTTTGCCTATGATTTTTCTCTGTTAAGCATTTCTCCCTCAACGTATCCACGGTTGCATATGTGCACGCATGACAAACACATGTGCCGGTTCGTGTGCGTGTGTGTTGATGGCTGTAAAGCTGCATCTGTGTGCATGTGAGGGCCAAAGGTCTCCTGGTAAGTTGGCTAGGCCGGATGGCCGTCCAACCCCCGGGATTCTCACACCTCCACCTCCATGTTGGTACACCTGGATGCCCACACAGAGGCTGAGACGTTTCTGAGGTCCCTGCCTCTGGTTCTCACTCTTTCAAGGTTCCTGGAAGAGCCCAGTGAGCCTTTCTTTTATAACTGTGTGCGTTATAAACAACCCTCTAGGAGTCAAAGGCACACACATGGGTGCCTGTTTGTGTGGTCGGGCATTAGATTTTCTTTTTTAGTTCCAGCCCACTCCGGATGCCTCCCGGTAGCTCCCTGAGCGGATGAGAACTAATTCTGACACATTTTTCTCCCATATAATTAACTGATGCTCTGGGAGAAGTGTTTTATTTCTGAAGTAGTCAGGCCTTCATGTCCTCATAAGTACATCCTGGTTTGGAGAGACTGCTCCATCCCAAGCCCATGACATGTGGCCTGTGACCTAGACACTGGCCTCCTTAGGCCACCTCGGCCCGTCAGGTGTTCAGGAAACTGGGTTTGGACCTGGGGATAGAACTGGGGAGACCCACCTGCTCTGGGGCTGCCGGTCATCCTGGGCAGTGGCTAGTTAGCCAGAAGTCAGGCCGTGTGACCTCTGAGACGGAGTGCACAAAGTCCATTTTGGTGAGGATACAACAGTCCATAGGTGGGGCTGCTCCAGTGAATTCACACACACACACACACACACACACACACACACACACACAGAGAGAGAGAGAGAGAGAGAGAGAGAGAGAGAGAGAGAGAGAGAGAGGGAGACAGACAGAGACAGAGAGAGACAGAGAGAGACAGAGAGAGAGAGAGGGAGAGAGGGAGGGAGGGAGGGAGGGAGGGAGGGAGACAGAGTGAGACAGAGAGAGAGGAGGGAGGGAGGGAGGGAGGGAGACAGAGTGAGACAGAGAGAGAGGAGGGAGGGAGGGAGGGAGAGAGACAGAGAGAAAGGAGGGAGGGAGGGAGGGAGGGAGGGAGGGAGGGAGAGAGCAGCATGGGGTGTGGCTGAAACCGATGTAAGGTCATGCTAGGGACAGGGCTACGCTTGCCTCAACTGTGCACGCCTGTTCTGTTTTCTGTGCCAAGGATGAGGATGGCAGGCCTGTTCCCTCCCTCAGCCATTCCGTCTCAGCTCTCCTTTCACGGACAGCTTTGGGGGCGGTGGAGGCATGCACGCCGTGACAAGTGTCCTCCGCAGGGGTCCACTGATGGCTGCGGGGACCTGAGACAAGGAGACCCCCATTCATGGCATCTCTGGGCAGCGTATCATAATGACTGCTCTGCTTCTGGATGCTAACTAAATCGCGCCCGTTTTGGAGAGGAGAAAATGGGTTCAAGAGAAAAGCAGGTGACACGCCAATCAGAAACAGGGCTCGAGATTCATTACCAGAGCCTGGCATCTTTTTTGTTTTTTTTTTTTTTAAAGGAGCCCACTGGGGAGGCAAGCCTAGGCCAAGAGATAGGGTATGCAGCAAGATATGCTTGTTTCTGGGAACCACGTGGTGAGAAGGTCTTGGCAGTCGGTGCCAAAGACGCTATAATCTCAAGCCCTTTCTGGGTTGCATCTCTCTCACTGCCTAACGTGGAGCCAGGCTGGTGCCCTCGGTAGCCCCTAAGCACTCTGGGAGCTGAGAGGCCTGAGGCAGGAGAGCCTCTTGTCAGTGGAGCATTGTTACCTACCACTTCAGAGGCCGCAGTCTTGCTCACACCACACTAACTGCACGGCATCTTTGTTTTCTACATCTGTGAAGTGCAGACAGTTCTGCTGCGTCTCCGTGTAAATGCTAACTAATGGATCCTGTGAAGACAAGTGGACATCAGTTCCCCCATGTGCACTGATGGGTTAAGAACTACCGAGCACGGCTTCTGTACCCTGCAGCTCCCCCGGGGTTGGTGAGTTGCTGGAGCCCCCTGTTCTACTCTGAACATCTTCCTCTCCCCAATGGCAGCACAGCCCTGGGATCTAGCAGCTGGCCCCTGTGGGCTCATTTCCTGGGCAGAGCGAGCCCATGAGCTCTGAGACATGGCACACTGCCTGGCTTCCCCCGCTGACCGCAGGCAGTCAGACCTGCACTAAAAATACCCAGTTCATGAATGGAGTCAGGGAGACTGTCCTGACCCCACAATTAGCTTCAGTCATAAACCTACTCTCCACTCCCCATAGGGTGCTTAGACCTCCTGGGGCTACTCTGCTCAGCTGCACCGACTTTGGAGGCTGGAGGATTGGGGGGGGGATAAGCAGGGGATTGGAAATGTTTGATTGGTCCAGAGCCAGCTTGGACCTCTCCTGGAGAGAAGGAGGTGTGGATGAGAATGAATGTAAACGGGTTAAATTCCCCTTTATGGTGGAAACAGACCTGTGTTTGTAGAGTTCTCATTTAGGGGAGTGACACGTCCACCCTTCATTCGCTGCCCTGGAGAGGCCTTCAGGTTGGTGGAGTGCTGGGTGCTGAACTTCAGACATCCTCAGAAACGGGAAGTTGGGGGGGGGGGGCAGGGAGCAAGCTCCCACAACAGCAGATCCAAGGCTGAAACCCATCTGTGGATGTCCAGGAATCACTAACTGATGGACAGATAGAGACAGCGTTGAGGGAACTTGGGGAGCCCCTGTGAGCTCACTGTAGGCCACAGACTTCTGGCTTCTTTCTACAGTCCTGGGGGCAAATGGCTTGCATCACTGAAATGTGTCAGCAGACATATGGGACGGTCACCATCTCAAAAGGGGTCCAGTGCAACTAGGTCTGCCCCAGGGTCCCTCTCTGAGAAGACCTTAAGCTCTTTGAGGACAGAATCCCGAGGAACAGATGAATGGGCTCAGGAATGGAGATAGAACAAGACTGGGGGACTCTCCTCAGTGATATGGAGAGTAGTTGGGGTTCAGGGGACCACAGAAAATACAACTGACTCCCTCAGGGATCTTGTCTTGGAGACCACCGAACTTGGGGACTACTGCCTGTCAAGGCTCTTAGGAACAGCCATTCCCCAAGAAGTCAGCGATCCTATTGCTTTGCCCAGACAGTTCTTACTGGCCTCATGTGGAGCTGCTGGGGTCTGGGAGGTGGAAACCTACGGTGGTAGAAAAATCAGGGTGTATCAGAGTTATACTAACAGAGATACCTTGGAGACCTTGGCATCTTACAGCCAGGTAAACGCAGGACCTGGACTCCTTCAACGTTTTGGAGTATTGGGGAATGTTTTAAAGCTTGGTGCTCCTTGAGTCTGAGAGTGACCAGTGTGTCCTTGGTGGGCATTTGTCGGTACCCTTAACCACATTTGTCGGTACCCCTAACCACAGGATTTCAAGACGTTTTTATTTGGATTTAAAACAATGAAATTCCACTGCATAGTGTGGAGTGTTGTATAGCTCTAGCCACAATATTTGTTGGCCCGTGGGACTTCTCTCTCAAATTAAAAAAAAAAAAAAAAAAAAAACTTATTTGTGCAGGTTCCACGTTTATGTGGAGGTCAGAGGACAGTTTGAAGGAGTTGGCTTTCCCCTTAACTCTGTGGGTTGTGGGGATAGAACACATCTGTCTGCCTTTGACAGGAAGTGGCTTTCTTGTTGTTTTGTTTTGTTTTTAAACCCAGCGAACCAACTAGCTGGCCTTCAACTTTTGTTTTCTTAAAGCCAATTTTCGTTTCTTGCATGGCAGATTCACCAAATATCCACATTCACTTGAGCATAGGACATGGGAATTGCCTACTTTTACAGGTGGGGAAACTGAGGCCCAGGAAGGGTCCAGCATTGGCTTAGAGGGAAAGAGATCAGAGTTGGATCTAGGCTTCTTGCCCCTCCACCTGAGTGCTGAGCCCAGCACGGTCTTCATAGCATCCCCTTGCTCTTCCAGGCTCCAGCCCCTTGCTATGGGGTAGTGGGACCTTGAGTCAGGGCTGGCCACATGCCCAGAGCTGCTACATGTCTGAAGAGCAGGGGTGCTGTGGAGTCCCTTCCAGCCAGTGCAGAGTAATAGGCTAAAGTTTCCTCTTGCCTTACCAGGACTCCCTTCCAGAGGGTGGTGTCCTCCACAGCCCATCTCCGTGCTCCCTGCAGGTGCTCTCTGTCCTCAGCTGCCATGTCCCTCTGTCTATCAGTCTGTCTCCAGTTTCCAGTGGCCCTGCCTGTGTTTCCTGTGAGCCCCTAGACTTCACAGCCCATCTCTCTGTTTCCCTTCCAGAATCCCAGCCTCAAGGTCACAAACCGGCTAACACACTCCATGAGCCTCAAAGATAAGGCTTGGTGGTTAGGGACCCTCACCAAAACAGAACCCAAGGTAAATATGCTCTCCCCCTATTTTCCAACACCAGTCATAATCCCACAGTTCTACTTAAGGTCGATGCCATCTCCCGGAGTTTGCTCAGACCCCACAGGTTGACGGCTCAGTCTCACAGAGCTGTCTGCACGACAGCCAGCACAAGGCAGAGGCCACCTATACATTTGAGGGAGTGACCATGAATGACCCCTTGCCTATAGCTTGTGTTCTTTCTTATGCTTGCCTTTCTGAGGACCCACTTAACCTGCAAGGTTATCTAACTCAAAGGCAGGCCCCATGCTCCTGAGGTGGGCTCCTGCCCACTTTGTTTGCTTGTACTGTGCTGAGCACCTTGGGGCCTGGCCAGGCTGACCAGATGTTAAGCCAGGGGTTGTGGCTCACATCTATAGCCCAATTATTCATGGGACCGAGGCTAGAGGAATGCTCTGAGCCTAGCCTGGGCAGCAGAGCAAGACATGTTGAGAAAGAAGGAGACAGAGAGAGACCAAGAAAGTGAGAGAAAGAGGGGGGAAAGAGAAGAGGCAGGGAGGAAAGGGAGGGAAGATTAGAAAAACAGCAATAATTTAAATATTTAGCAATAGTCAATTTAAAAAATACATGGCTGTGATTTGCAACAGAGTCCTCTGGTCCTTAAGTTTATCTGAAGGCACTTAGGAGCTCAGCCGTTGAATTAGTCATCAGAGAAGTGGAAATCAGAGCCACAGCGAGGTACCTCTTCACACTCCCCAGGATGGCTATAATTTTTTTTTTAAGAGAGAAGAGAAAATAAGCAGGGTTGGTAAAGCTGTGGAGAGCCCTTCAAACAAGGCTGGTGGAAATATAAAACTGTGCAGCCACCGTGACAAAGAACCTGGCCAACTCTCAGAAAGCTAAACATAGAATTACCATAATCCCTGAGATTCCACCCCTAAGTATGTATTCAAGAAAAAAAAAAAAAAAAAAAAAAAAAAAAAACACCACACAAAACCTTCCACATGACCGAGAGGAGCAGTTGCCATTTGGAAAATGTGCAGATGACTCAAATGTTGATCATGGGATGAGTGAGCAAACTGTGGCACATCTATGTAATGGAATATTATTCAGCCATGAAGAGGAGTAGGGTGATGATTCATTGTACCATGCTCAACCCTGACTATGCTCTGACTATGACACTACGTCCTGTGAAAGCAGCAAGTCTCCTGTGGTGATGGTTCCATGTACGTGGCTGATCCAGAAAGGCAAATCCTGAGAGACAGGAAATAGATCTTGGTTGCTAGGACACTGAAGATAGGGATCCAACATGGGGACTGGTTGATAATAAATAATGCTAATAGTGGTGCTCTGGGACTAGGCAGCAGTGACAGTCTCTCACACAATAAATACATGAAAGGTTGCTGTGCTTATTCAAGGGTGACCTTCATGTCTCTGGTCGTGCCCCCATACTGCATGGAAGAAGGGGTCAAGGCAATTCTTAGAAACCATCCTGCTGTGCTTGTAAGAGATCTCAAGAAGGGAAGCCTTTACAGGTTTGTCTGTAGGTGGAATTACATATTATTTTCACTGTTTTGCTTTCATACTGTTCTGTGGTTTTGTTTTTACAATGAATGCACACTCTTTTACTGATAAAAATATGATTTAGAATCTTAGTTACTGTTCTATTGCTGTGAAGAGAAACTACGACCAAGGTAATTCTTACCAAAGAAAGCATTTAATTGAGGGCTTGCTTAGGGCTTTTTAAGCCTCAGAGCCCACCCCCAGAGACTTACCTCCTCCAACTAGGTCACACCCACTCTAACAAAGCCACACTCACTCCAACAAGGCCACACCCACCCCAACTAGGCCACACCCACCCCAACTAGGCCACACCCACTCCAGCAAGGCCATACCCACTCTAACAAGACCACACCTCCTAATTCTCTCCAACAGTGCTACTTTCTGGTGACCTACTTAAGATTCAAACATATGAGTCTATGACGGCCATTCTCCATTAAACCACCACAGAAGGTGAGAACAGAAGTATACCTGGAATCCTGGCACTCTAAAAGCTGAGGCAGAAGGATTGCTACGAGCTTGAGACAAGCCTGGGCTACACAGTGAGGAGCGGTCTAATGAGGGCAATATAGCAAAAATTCTGCCTCAAAACCATAATCAGATCAGCAATGATAAATAGGACAAAGTAGGATAGGGGGGCTGGGATATGTCTCAGTGGCTAAGTGTGTGCTTAGCGTGCTCAAAGGCCTCGGGAAATCCTCAGTCTTCTGAATACTCTGGATGAGTAAAAATACATTTAAACGTACTTTATTCTGCCTAAGGAACACAGCAATAAAACTACTGCTATCGGCACACTGCCGTGCTCATAGACCAGCTCCTCGCTCCACACTGTCAAAGAGGTTTCTTTCTCCCCCATTAGATGGGAATTACCAGAGACCACGCTGCACACTCCAGAGACTGGAAGACTTTGGAGCACCCTCTGACCTAAAGGGGATGACTTCATCAACCCTCCCCTCAGGGCTCAGGGACCTGTGGGGAAGAGGAGGCAGAGAGATTGTGAGACCCAGAGGGTTTTCCAGACTCACTGAGGCTGATAGACATACGTATCAAAGAGACCCGTGATAGTACATGGTCTGCACCGGTTCAAACCAGACAAAAACCCCAGCACTGACAGGGGACACGGGCACAACTCCTACCGGTAACAAAGGAGCTGTCCGCTGTTGGTGCCAACTGGCAGAGGGAAAATCAGTTTTCCCAGTGGAGTCTCATGGGAATATTAACCACACAGGACAGGCCCCATGCTCAGAGCAGTTTGCTGACACAAAGGACTCCGTGGTCTGATTTGTATTTATTGTTTTGGCATTTTGGGGATTATTATTTTTGTTTGTTTCTATTTGATGTTTTTATTTTTGTTAGATACACACACACACACACACACACACAGAGAGAGAGAGAGAGAGACAGACAGACAGACAGACAGAGATAGAGGGGAGAGAAGAGGGAAAGAGAGTATGAAGTATGTGAATAGAGGAGGACCTGGGAGGAGTTGGGGAAGATAAAACATGATTATGATCACAATATGTTGTGTTAAACGTTTTAAATTAAAATTTAGCACTTAAACCCCTATCTCCTGCTCCTGGGTTTTGCTTTCCTTGCAAATGCCCAGCCCTCCTCAGACCCCAGCGGGGCCCCTCTGGCCACAGTGGAGGGGAGGAGTGTGAGTACTCAGTTGCCTGTCTGGACAATGAGGACCGAGGACAATGGGTCTGAGTCCCCTCACGGAATGTCAGAGGTGCAGACGCTGTGGGAGGAAACGGCAGAGAATGCCTTGGGCTTAGAACCAGGAAACAGAGCAGGGAGGGGGAAGGTTAGTGAGAAACTCCTGACAAGGGGCTCAGGGAGCCAGGGGCCCCTTTTCCTGAAGGGGACCCTGGGAGGGTCTCCATCTTCAGCATACAGTGTGCTCCTGTAGTCCTGTCAATATGTGCCTAAGAGAATCTTCTGGGAGGGGGCTGGATCTACATGGGCTGGGATAACCATGGGGTAAGGGATCCATGGGGCAGAGGTAAGGATTCAAGAGTGGGTCCATGGAGAACTCAGCAAGTAGCCTCATCAGATAATAAAACACTCTATTACAAGCATTCCTCCTCCACTGAGGTTCCCCATATCTTCCAGGGGAAGAAGCTAACAGGTTTGTCTCAGTAGATGCTCCAAGGGGTGCCTCAGCGATCTTTGGCTGCAGTGATCAACCAGAAAGTTCCAGAGAGGGAGGAGGGATGCCTGACTGAGCACGGCCCCATAGTGGGTTTGCTGGGCTATGTCCCACGAAATCTGATCTCATCAGGTGACACGCGGTATCACAGGCCCTTTCTCCATTACTTAGGTCAGTTCCCGAAGACAGATTTCTCTCCCCACTGACCATCTGTTTCTTCCTGCTCTAGTCTGGTTCCTTCCAACAATACTGGAGCCGTGGTACGAATGGTGAGTTCCCCACCACCAGGCAAATTTGAAGAACTTCTGCTCTAAGGAAGGGCAGACAGGTCGTTCTGGGTCCCTTCTGGAACTCCGTGTGGGCCTCGGTGGGAGGGCTGTGGGAACTGTTGCTTTGCTTCCACGCTTGGGTCACCGAGTTAAGGGTCAAGCCGCGCCAAAGAAACCACAGATCTGTGTGACTTGTGCCATGCTTATGAGTTGCGGAGAGAGGTACTCGGGTACTCTGGCACCCAGTTCCCCATGCTTTCCTTCTGTCAAGGCTTTCCCTGAGGCCACCCACAGGGACACTCTGCCCCGGAGGTCACAGACTGTGTGACAAAGAATAGGGTCACAAAATTCCTGGAGAAAGTTGCTGGGAAGGGGTCCTGGTGCTTCTTCCCGAAGAGAGCCTGACCCTTTTGTCCCCTAGGGCTGGCTGGGGGTGGGGTACCTGCCTCAGGAGACATGGGAACTCCCAGAGGGCAGGGACCACGGAACTACAGTCAGGGAATTGAGAGGGTCCTGGGCCAACAGCTCTCTAGATGACCTCTCTCCCTCTCCACCTGCCCTTGCATCTCTATGGGGAGGTCAGAAAGAGCCTGCCCACAAGGGTTCCTTGGAATTCCCCAGCTATGAAGGCTCTCTGCATTCCCCTAAAAGGCCTGGCAGGGACAGCTGGGCTCAAAGAGTCCAGATTACATCAAAGAGGACGGAAGCAATCTGGTCAGCATTTCCTGATGGTAGGTACCAGCGACATTCCTAGCCAGCCACGAGGTGGCCCAGAGAAGGAGTAGCCAGCCTGACAGAGCCCCGTCGTGGGAAAACAGCTGGAGACAGTAGGGATTAAGAATCCATCCGTGCCTGGCTCACCCACCTCGAGGCTTCTCACCCAGGAGGATTTGGTCTGGTGCTGTAAACAGGTTTAAGGCTTGCAGAAGTCTGTGAGCAAGGGCAAGGGTAAGGTTTCAGATCAACACTGGAGTTCCGAGCTGCCAGCTTTCTTGGTACTTTCTTGCATTTTGGCACTGGGTGTGGGGTTTCTGTTGGAAACACGTAGTATACGACAGGATAGGAGGAAGAATCTGAAAACTACAGCTAGAGGAAAAAAACATCAAAGTTCAAATCCAACAATCACTACCGAACACGCGTGTGCACGCGTGCCCCACACAGCAAGCAGTGGGTAAACTGACTTTGTCTTTGCAGTAAGGAGACTGAGACAAGGTTCTTCTCATTCTTCCTGTTGGGATTCTGTAAACCCCACCCCTCAGTTACCTAGCAACAGCCAGGTATACCCCACCCCTCAATTACCCAGCAGTAGCCAGGTATGCTCCGCCCCAGTGACCTGACATTATAAAAGGGGCTGCTTGTCCCCTCCTCTCTCTCTTGACCTCTCTTGCCTCCTGGCTCTCTTTCTCTCCCAACCCTACCCCTCCTCTTCCCCTTTCCATCCCCCCTCTCTCCACGTGCTCATGGCCGGCCTCTACTCCCCTCTCTCTCTCTCTCTCTCTCTCTCTCTCTCTCTCTCTCTCTCTGCCTCTACCACCCTCTTAACTCTCCCATGACCTGAATAAACTCTATTCTGTACTATACTGTCATGTGGCTGGTCCCTCAGGGGGAAGGGATTCCCAACATGGACCCCCCCAGAGGCATCTCCCTTGCCCCCAGGTCTTGCCGAACCTCCATGGACCATATGACCCCCACTCTCTTCATCCTTCCCCTAACACTTCCCCTGTTCAGGGCTCTGACTTGCATGGTAGACCCGAGCCAAGAGGTGCAACCCTGTTTCCATGGTTACACACTCCTCATAGCTGGTCTCATGGAGACACCTCTAGGAGTTCAACATCCCGAGAGAGCCTGCACACTGGCGGAAGAAATGACAGGCAATGTCCGCCACAGCTCTCTAGGGGAGGGTGGTTGAGATGCTGAGGATATTTGCCCCCAGCTCCTTTCGCAGGGCGGGGGGGGGGGTGGTCCACAGTGACTAGAGGGCCTTCAGAGTCAGGGCGACAAAATGGTTAGGGACATTGGTTTTGCAACCGGCTGGATCTGGATTCCAACCCAGCACTGTCTCTTTGTGACTTTGAGCAAATTACTTGCCATCCCCGAGCCTCGGTTTCCCCCAACTGTTCAGGAAGAGTGATACCACTTTCCTTGTAGGGAAGTCACACTCAAAGCATTTGGCCTGTGGTTACAGCAGTAGACATGCTCCCAGACCCCATGCCTGGGCACACCTTCATGTGCTCCTGGTCCCGTTCTCCCCCAGACAACTCTGGGTGCTCTGGGAGGCCAGGGCTTCCTTGGGTAGGGTGACCTAGGCCAGCTTCCCCACGGAGATCGAGTTCCCAGCTTCTCCATGGAGCCAGATAAACACAGGGGAGACAGCTCGGCTCCTTAGGCCGCCCGCTAACTACCAGATTCCAAAGCCACGCAGCCGCGGCTGCCCACTGTGATTGCGCCTGGCTCCAGTGTCTCTGGCCTGATGCTGCCACCCTCCCGGGACCCTGAGGCCTGGGCCGGGGGTGTGCTGAAGGCAGGGCTAACCCTCTGTTCTTGGTTTGTGCTTTCTGGGCGACTGGTTTTTCAGCATAGACGAGCAAGATGTGCAATTCTAAATCCTTAAAGAGTTTATAATTTGTGCCTGGTGAACTCTTACCAATCCTCCAAAACCCAGCTCAAATACCCTTTCTTGCCTTTCTGCAACTTGCCCCAGGCCACACCATCATGAGTTCACAGCACAGAGCCAAGTGACCTATCAGCAGCAGGGGATGGAAGGACGCATGAAGTCCTTCTCTCCAGTAGGCCTTCAGCTGCTGTCTGTTTTCCATACCATCCCTTACCCACCTTTGAGAACCAGGCTGAGGTGGGCTCCTCCCACAGGCAGGGAGGAAAGGCCTAGACCACCCCAGAGCCTGGGCTGCAGATTTTAATTGGTGTTTATTTGATGCCTGCTTTCCTCTTTTCCTGGAATGTAAATTCTGTGGGGGGAACTCGAGAGTCTGGAGGGCCCAGAACACTGGACTTATGTGCCTGTGTTAGAAAGCCAGGGCCTGCCCTGCGCTCTGCCTGGGTTTCCCCTGGCTTATCTGCTCTCTCTTGCCTACGTGCCTCCCAGCAGGATCTTTCCTCTTTGCCGTGCCTGCACCGTGTTGATTTTCTCGATGTTTTATGTAGAGAGAGCATCCAGTATACCCATTGTTTAACAGATGTAAATCGAGCTCCCTGGGACCGCTAGAGTGGGTGTCGGCAGCTGCGGGGAGCAGGACCCCGATTTCTGCTCCTTTACCGTGTGGTGTTGCTGACCACGTTGGCATTCTGAAAACACAGGGATAAGTCTTGTTCACTGTTGGGACACCCTGTGGGGTGTCACAGCTCACAGATTCCATGTGTTTGTTCCCTCACGCAGCTCCCCCATCCACCATCTTTGCCTGTCAACCCCGGGTCACGAAATGTTACGAGCTCATCTGACCTACCACCCACACACACCCTCTCTGCCCTCTGCTCTCCTGGGGCCCCTGTGCTGGCTCTACTGAATGTCCTCGGTTGTGGGATACACATTTCATCACGTTGAATAACTGAGGCCAAACTATTTCTCGAAGTGTTTGTACTGATTTTCACCCCTTCCCCTTCCAGGGAGAGCTCTCACTGTTCCCGTGGTCATCTACGCTGAACGGAGGACACTGGCTTTGGGGCAAATGTGATTCCAGGGGACAGGGCAATGCTTTCTAAGAATAGCCCTCTCGGTGTCCCGATGACGAGGGGAAACAGATCCAGTCCCCGTTCTGCACCGCAGAACAAAACAAACAACAAAGCAAGTTATCCCATCCCCCACAGTGCACCAGTGCACGCTGTCCACTCGGCCTTTGTCTCTGCTGCCCCTGCGTATGTATCCATTCTTTCCTTGTTTTATTTTCGAGTGTATGTGGCTGGTAGCTGTGAGCATTTTTCAGCCTGCAGCAGCCATCTGAATTTTTTTTTTTTTTTTTTTTTTTTTTTTTTTTGGGCGGGGAAATATTTGTCTTCCTTTCCCTTTGCAAGTTCTTTGGTTGGATTCTGGGTCTGAGCCCTTTGCGTGATGCATTGTGGGAACATCTCCTCTCACCTTTCAGCATGTTTCTTCACGGCCTAAGAGATGATCAGACATTTAACACGTTTTTAAATGGATCATGGTTTTCCTAGAGGCTTAGTGAGTGTGAGTGTGTGTGGGTTTGTAAGTGTGTGTGGGTTTGTACATGGCTGTGTATTGTGTGTGCCTCCCGCCTCCCCACCCCACGCCCCCCACCCTGCCACCATGCCCATGGAGGCCAGAGAAAGATGTCTGGAGTCCTGACCCATCTTGTTCTACTACCGTATTCCCAACAGCTTTCCTGGGCAGGTATCCCATGGCTCTGGCATCTTTAACATCTCGGGGTCTCCAAGGCAACGCCAACTTCATAGCTTCTTGTTACAATGTCTGGGATCCACACATGATCTTCTGGGCTCCTCCAAAGGGCTTGGGTCACTTCTCCAGCTCTGCCCTCTGTAGCACTCTATGCTCAGGTTGGTCCACTCCCCTGCCGCTGCTGTTCTTGGTGATCACCCCATGGTGCTGGCCTCTCCAATACACTGGGGTCTTCCTCTGTAACTTCATCAGCAGCTTCTCATTGGCTCCCTCTGTGGTGCGAAGCCTCAACTCCTTTCTGACTCCTTCACTCCTGGGCCATCAACTACAACTGAGGCCACACCTTCACTGAAGGCCTTCCAATGCCTCTCACAGTGCCAAGCCTCAGCTGTGATTTATGGGTGACTCTTACACATTACCAAGTACAGCTGCAGCACAAGGTACAACCTTGGCTATCTCTGGAACACAACCTCTTTGTCCTCTCAGAAAACACTTCCCAGAATCTCTTCTTCTTCTTTTTTTTTAAAATAATTTTTTAAAAGACTTATTTATTATATGTAAGTACACTGTAGCTGTTTTCAGACACACCAGAAGAGGGCATCAGATTTCATTACAGATGGTTGTGAGCCAACATGTGGTTGCTGGGATTTGAACTCAGGACCTCTGGAAGAGCAGTCAGTGCTCTTCACCACTGAGCCATCTCTTCAGCTCTCTGGTCTCTTCTTAATCACCACCAATTTCTTAGCTCCAGCTAACCTGCATCAATTGTTCCAGGAGTCCCTTCCATTCTGGACTCTAAATCAAGACCACGTGGCCAAAGCTACCTAGTTCTGCTGCTTGCTGGGGCTGGAACATGGCCTCCTTGTTCTATTACATTATCACCAGCTTTCTGTTTTCCAAATCCTTCACTGCCTAAGCTTGGCTGTCCTGGATCTTGCTCTGGAGACTGACAGTGAACTCAGAGATCTGCATGCCTGTCTCCTAAGCACTGGGATTAAAGGTGTGGCCCAACAAGTCCGGATTTAAAATTTCCTCACCTAGAACTTGCTCTGTTCTAGGCTGGTCTTGAACTCAGAGATCTGCTTGTCTTTGCTTCCTGGGATTAAAGGTTTATATTACCATGTCTGGACATAAATTTAGCTGGGTGGGATCTTGCCCTAAAACCCCTTAGTCTGTCATCTTCGAGAACATAGGATTCAGCTCCATTTCACTTCCTGGTGCCCCTTTAATACTTGAACCATATATTTTCTATTTTTCCTTTCTAAGCTTGTCACACTTGTTCAAAATGTTCTTCATGAGAGTTAAGCAGAGCACACAGTCTAATGGGCCTTTCTGAGACTTCCTTTGTCAGTGCAATTAATCTTAGTCTCTTCACATTAGCCTCAGACAAATTTTTCAGACAAGGGCGAAAAGTAGCCACATTCTTCACCAGAACACCACAAAACAGTCTCTAGCCACATATTGAAGTTGACCACTGAAACCTCTTGGGCCAGGTCCGCACAGTTCAAATCACTCTCAGTAACAAACTCTACCATATCCCTACCAGAATAGCCCATTAATCCCCATTTAAAGCATTTCACCGCTTTCCAAAATCCCCAAGTCCACATTCTTCCAAACAAAAGCATGGCCAGGCCAATCACAACAAAAACCCATTCCTAGTACCAACTTCTGTGTTAGTTAGGGTTTTACTTCTGTTGACAGACACCATGACCAAGGCAACTCTTATAAGGACAGCATTTAATTTTGGCTGGCTTACAGTATCAGAGGTTCAGTCCATTATTATCAAGGTGAAAGTATGGCAGCATCCAGGCAGGCATGGTACAGGAGGAGCTGAGAGTCCTATATCTTCATCTGAAGGCTGCTAGTAGAAGACTGGCTTCCAGGCAGGTAGGAGGAGGATCTTAAAACCCATCTCCACAGTGACACACCTATTCCACAAGCCCACACCTTCTAATAGTGCCACTCCCCAAGACAAGCATATACAAACCATCACAGCATTGTAAGTTATCATCCTCAACACTTGTTGCTATTAGGAACAAAATACAGGGATACTCAGTCGACGCTAACTAGCCTTCTGCCACAACCAACTGGGTTTACCACTCCTACAGGGTGTACGAACGGCACCATGTGTGTGTATATGGCATCTGTCACTCAGCACAGCTCCTGATTCATTCATTATTAGTTTTATAACTATAGCTGCAGAGTGATAAACCTTCTTGGGTAGATCTGCCACAGTCTGTGCGGTCCCCTTGATTGGCATCCAAGACTGGAGGTTTATAAATGAAGCAACTAGAAATGCTGCTGTCCAAACCTTTCCACGGATGTGTGTTTCAACTACTCTAGGGGAATGCTGAGAGCGGTCAGATGTCAAACGTGGTGCTAGCTTCATCAACAGCCGACAATCAGTCTTCCGAGCACCATGTTACAGCTTCTGCTGCTTGGCGCACATTCTTGTCTGGACTCTGTTCTTCCTTCCACTTGATTTCAGCCACTCTCACATTCTCATCTCTATTTGACTTTAAAAAATTACTTATTCATTTATGTATGAGTACTCTGCCTACATGTATATCTGTGCACCAGAAGAGGGCATCAGATCTCCTTTGTAGATGGTCACGAGCTACCATGTGGTTGCTGGAAATTGAACTCAGAACCTCTAGACAAGAAGCCAGTGCTCTTAACTGCTGAGCCCTCTCACTAGTCCCCATTTGCTTTTCTTTAACAAGAAGATGTCTAGCATGTTCTGTGTTTATTGGCTAACAACGCTCACACATTTTAAGGTAATATGCACATTGAAATTTGCATAGTGTCATTATTGAGTTGAATATGCTCTTTGTATATTCCGGATATAAACTTTGTAGAATCTAGCATTTTGAATATGTCTTAGCAATGCCTTTAAAAGACAGATGTGTCAATTGTAATGAAGTTCATCTTATTTTTTTTCCCCTCTCATAGTACATTTTGTGTCCAACATAAGAAAATTTTTGGCTGAGAAGATGAGTTGGTGGTTGAAGCGCTTGCTGTGTAAGCCCAAGGGCTGGAGTTTGGATCTCAGAGTCCACATAAGTGTTAATTGGATATGGTGGCCCACATTAATTGTAGCCCCATGAGGAGAGGCAGGGGATCCTCAGAGCAAGATAGCATAGAGACCAAGCATATAAGTACACGTGTGCACACACACATGCTCATGTGCACACATACACACACACAGGAGAAAAAATGTTGCCTAATCCTTTCCTGTGTTTTCTTCTAAAAGCTTTATCAGTTTAGCATTTTTTCCTTTGAGATAGTCTTATGTAGCTCAGGCTAGCTTCAAACTCACTGTGTAGCTCAGGTTAACCTTGCACTCCTCCTGATCTTTCTGCCTCCACTCCCCGATTACAGGGATGACAGGCATGTGCCTTCTGTAAGTTCACTTTTGTGTCGGGTCTACGATCTAGTTGGCTTTATTTTTGCCTGTGAACAAAAGCCAGGCCCTTTCTTTGTCATACAGACATCAAGTGTTCTGGCTCCATTTTCTGGAAGTCTGTCCTTCCCTCACTGAAGTCCCATGGTACTTCCAGGGAATGTATGGTCCCACATCTGTCTTGCACATCTGCTGGGACAGGCTTCAGGATTCTAGCTTGTCCTACTGACCTTGCGGCTCAACCCTTTGCTAGAAACCTGTCTGAATTACTATATCTTTATTGTCTAGAAATCAGTTCATTTACATCTTTAAAATTTGTTGTTATTTCTGAAGTCAGTTTAGTTAGTGTGGTCTTTCCTTTCCAAACCTGTTTGTATAATTGCCTGGTCATTTTTTAAAATCATGCTTGGATTTGACCAGGACAACACTGGGTAGGCAGACAAATTATAGTGATGTTTAGACTTTTGAGCACAGAACATGGCATTTCTTTGGGATGTCTTTGACATTCCTTAGTCCTGTACCATAGTCTTTTCTCATAGGTGTATTGTATGTTCTGTGTTAGATACATTCCTCAGTGTTTAATGTTCTGATGTTATTGTGGTTTTTTTTAAAATCATTTCTGTTCCCAACTGTTTGTCACCGATATTCAGAAACACAATTCATTTAAAAATATTTATCTTGGATCACATGACCTGAAAACTTTAGTTGAATCGCTCTTTATTGATACCCTATATTTTCTGTGTTATATGATGATTAGTTTGGAAGACTTTTCAACAAATGGAAACCACTTTACTTTTTATTGTCCATTAAGTACGTGTTTATTTCCTTTTCCTGCCTTATTGTGGTTCCTCCTGTACACTCTTACATCACAGAAAGGGCGGCAAACAATTTGTCAGATCAAGTCTGGTGAAAGAGCAGTCAGTGATCACCACAGACAGGAAGAATAAAGTTTTCTCGGGTCTCTTTATCAAACCAATTAATCTCTATTTTTGTTTGTTTGCCGAGAGTTTTAAACATGCCCAAATATCAGATTTCATGTATTCTTCTCTCAGTTAGTTACAATAATCTCCTTTCTCCATTATTTCAACACGATAAATGATAATAAATTTGAATACCGGACCTATTTTGCATCCCTGGGGTCAGTGTGAGTGATTTTACATCTAAGGATATTTTCTTTGCTAAAGCAGGATTTTTGCATTGGCCTAGGCCTATGCCTGGAGCTGGTTAGGCAAGGGAGCTGACTGTGACCAGTGAGCTGAGGTTGTGTTCTCTTAATGTGCTTATGTTTGTAAGCATCAAGCAGAGGCTCAGAGAGAGTGATGAATCCCAGATCATCCCCACTGTCAAGATCATTTCCTCTCTCTACTTTCCCTGTGTGCCTTGCTCTCTTCTCTAGTGAGACAAGACCTCATGTCCTGGCCCTCTTCTGGGCCAAATCTCCTACACCCCATGGGCAAATTTGAGGTGAGAAAAAAGATGCTGAAAGGTCATGAGGCAGAAGGTTACAGGGTAAGGAGAAAGAAGAGGCTGCCTTCCCCTCTTGTTCTCTTTAGACATACTTGATTGACAGTCCAACAGAGAACAGTGTCCTTGCATCCCGAGACAACTGGTCAACCCTGGGTTTTCTCTGTCACAGACTTATTTGCTTCCTTGGACCAGATCTGTTTGCATGTGGAATCCCAGTGTCCGGCTCAGGGATTGGTACATGGTAGGAAAATGCTTGTCATGACTGTGGAGAGAGATGAACGGGGCTGAGATCTGTGGCCAGCACCCTCTCTTTGAGTTGCTACGGTCTAGAGGGCAGCTCCTATGATAAACCTCATCCTGCTTTGCTTTCTGTTGCAGTGATAGAGACTGACTGACAGCATCCTGGGGGAAGAGTGGGCTGCCTGAGTTTATAGCTCCCAGTCCTCACACAATCCTCTAGGGAGGTCAGGCTGGGAAGTCGAGCAAGAGCAGAGGCAGGGACCATAGAGGAGAGCTACCTGGGAAAGCTGGCTCAGCTTGCTTTCTTAGACCACCTGCCCAGGGATGGCACCATCCACAGGGATCTAGGCTGTCCCACATCAATCACAAACCAAGAAAACGCCTCCACACACTTGCCTGTAGACCAGTCTGATGGAGGCAATACCTCAGGTTCCCTTTCCTCGCGTGACACTAGTTTGTGTCAAGTTGACAAAAGAATGAAACAACCCTCCAAACCACCCGCCACAGACAAATAAAACACTCCAAACTAAAGAACACAGCACAGCACCCCAGGCTACCCTCACTATTACAATGAGATTCACAAGGCTGGCTGAGAACCGGCTAACCTAGTGGCCACAGCTGGGTAGTCACGATGTCCTGCTGGTGAGGCTGGGCCACCCTGACCTCTCTTCACTACGGAAATAGACTTCCAGATGGCCCCCTAGGGGAATGGCTACACATAGCCCAGCCTATGGGGTTCTGAGCTCTCTACTTGCTTAATGCCCACAGGACATCCAATTTCCTGTGTGTAGGAATACCTCAAAACCTGCTCACCGGCTACAGGGGGGAACAGTGAGAGTAGTGGGGACTGCCTTTACGTTCGCCAATGCTGATGTGCACAAGAGGAATAATGACAGCACCTACTGTGTGCTGGAATGCAGCAGTGCGTAAGGAATCTGGCATAGGTGAGACTTGATAAATTCCCACTTCAGCCGAGGAGCCATCTTTCAAGATGGCTGCGCCTAGGTTACAATACTAGGAGGTGGCCAAGTTACATTCAAATGGCTTTTTGTCTCCAAACTCCACTGGCAGCCAAGAGTCAGCCACACCTCTGGGTTCCTGTCTTCTGTGTCTATTCCTGGGTCATTTTTCACACCTCCTTACCCCCTGTGAGGGCCCCAGTTCACAGGGTCAAAGAAGCAGGTGGACCCTGGGTCTAGGCTGAGAGAAAAACCAGGCTTCAGGAGAGCTAGGCAAAAACCACATGGGAGGACCCAGTGCCCCCCAACCCAGGCCTCTGTCTCCTTGGTAACTGGCACCCTGCAGCCCCCTCCAGGCTCCCGAGAGCCTTCAAGGCTGTGGGCCAAGTCCTTGGCAGATGGCTGACAGGATGCTGATTGGAAGCAGATGTGTGGGCGTGTCTGGCTGTGAGTCCAGAGGAGCTCCACATCTGGAGCCCTGGGGCTTAGAGTGGGGAATGCTCAGATGGTGAGAGGGGCTCGGGGTGGGTGGGACTCAGACACATTCCCTCACCCTGACCACAATGTTTTAGTGCACTTGGGCCCAGAAAGAAATAGCTTCAATTTTCTCTTGTGTACTCTGAAACTGGTTCCCAGCCAACAGTGGTTAGAGATCGACATCCGGCCTCTTCTACATTTTTCACATGGGGAAACTGAGGCCCCAGGAGGAGCTAGGATGAAGACATGCTATGGCAAATGGGGTGACTGGAAGCATTCAACCTGTCATGACCGCAGCCATCTTGGTCATACTCACCGATTTCCTTGCCAGCTGACCCTGGACCTCATCTCAAGCTCTAGGGTTCAGGACAGGTTGCTGTGACTGGCAGGTAAGCCGGCAGATGCCTGGGCTGTTTCTCAGCTCAGCTTAACTTGTTCGTGGCTTTAGTTTTAGAGGGCGCTGAGGGAGATCCCACTTGGCTGCTGTTCATTTCTGCTCAGCCTCTTCTGAAAACTTCTTTGCCCCACTAGTGTGTCCCCAGGATCCTATTGCCCAAGATACTTTTCTGTTCTAAGTGCTGGACAGACGGCACATCATGTTTTCTTGGGTCTGCCTTTCTTGTTCTCTCTTTCTCTCTCTCTCTCTCTCTCTCTCTCTCTCTCTGTGTGTGTGTGTGTGTGTGTCTGGGCAAACGTGTGTGCACACACAAGTATATGCTTGCATATAGAGGTCAGAGGTCAACAGTGAGTGTCTTCTTTAATCTCTCTTCACGTTATTTTTTGAGACAGAGTTCCCTGAATGACCTGGGCTTCACTGATTGGCTAGACTGTCTTCCCCTTCCCCCAACACTGGGATTCCAAATGTGCACCTGTGCCTGGCTTTTATGTGGGTGTCGAGTGGGGCGCTCCTGTTTACCTCTATGTTCTTTACTCAGTCATCTCCTCTGCATGTCTTCCCCTCTGTCTATTTCATGACAACATCTAAAGCCAGCCCTCCAGACAGGAAGAACGATACGCTCTCTGGCTGAAGGGAGCAAACAGCCCAGAGAGACGTAAGCTCCTAAGGATGTGCAGAATCCGTGGAGCCACGCCATTGACACTACAGTCTCCAAATTTCTAGTTTAGTGCTTCTCCTCCTGGGAGACCCACCACTCCCTGCCAAGCCACATGGGACTGTGGGCGTGGCCTCCAACCCTGGGTCCTCTACCACGCCTCTTGGGAGAGCTGGGGGGAGAGAGGCAAGGGCCAACGTTTTGCGGTTCACCTCTGTTTCCTGTTAAGAGTTATTGAGGCTTAATGTCACCGTTCATACCTCATCAGAGACCCGGAGATGACAGTCTGTCAGCCTCTGTCTGGATGCGTCCCAGAGAGGACACTCATCACTTTATCAGCATGGCCACCCCAGTCAGTGCTCATTCTGAGACACACCTCCATCCACACAGGGCTCTGACTCCTTGTCAAGATCCCTCCACATCTCAGGCCGTGCCAGGCTGTTCTTGCGCTTCAGGACTGGAGTGAACCCCAGAAGTGTCCCCTCCACCAACCTGGTCCCTGAGGCCAAAGCCCAAGAGTCCTGCCTCCAGAGTCTGTGAAGTACGTGCAGCAGGCAGCCTCTCCTCTTTTTCTCTGGTCAAGTCACACCGGCTCCTGGAACCTGTGAACTCCACAGTTCTGGGCCGTCTTACTGAACATTCTTCTTCTCATTGGGAAAGGGAAGAAACTCCTGGTTCAGACTGGAAGTCAGCAACCAAAGTAAGCAAGCTTCTTTCCAAAACTGGGTACATGTCTCAGATGAGTCTTTTGTGTCTCTGGGGTTCCGTTTTGTCATTTTCAGAATGGGTGACAATCCCTGTTCAGTACCTGTAGGCTGGTATAAAACTCACTGGGCAGCTCTGGAAGTGAACACTTTGCAGGTAAGTGCAGGGGACACAGGTAAAGATAGCTTAGCAACAGCATCTCACTCAGGAGAGGCCCTGGGGTAGCCGAGGCCCCCAGAATCCTATACACAGAAACTCCTCTCCACACTTCAAGCCTCAGGCCAGGTCTCTGTTTGCCCTAGAAGACTTCAGGCAGATGTGCCCATAATCTTATGGTGCCTGTGTTAGAAATGTCACAGACCACAGTGTCCTAAGACTATGTCAGGGAGGGATGAGGTTTTTGGAACAAGAGGGCAGGTGATGGTGAGTTTTATTTGTTCATTTGATATAATCTAGAATCACCTGGAACGGGAGTCTCAGTGAGGGATTGTATAGATCACGGAATGGCCTGTAGGCGTGTCTGTTGGGGGATTGTCTTTATTGCTAACTGAGGTGGGAAGACGAAGCTCACTGTGGGTGGAACTATTCCCTAGGTAGGGATCTCGTACTATGTAAGTGTAGAGCATGCAGAGAATGAGCCCACGCTAGTGCACACTTATTCCCAGTCTGTTCTTGGATGTGATGTCACTGGCTTCTTTTACTCTTCGCCGACTTTTCCACAGTGATGAACTATAACCCGGAGCCGTGAGCCAGAGCAAACCCCTTTCCTTCACATGCTGCTTTTGACAGGATGTTTTATCGCAGCAACAGAAATGAGACACAGCCACTCAAAAATTTCCTTTAAAACCTACTATAAAACAGGACAAACCGTCTTAGATTTTGAATTAAAAAAAAAAAAAAAAAAAAAAAAAAAAACAAAAAAAAAAAAAACGGCTCCAGTCAGTGACCAACTCTATTCTCCTCCATTTCTGTCTCTGGTCCCTTCTTGCTCTAGCTCAGGAGGACCTCCTGTTGGTTTTTCTCCTGCGTTTTTCAGAGATTGAGCGAGGCAATTGTGTGGCCCTGTGGTGGACATTCCAACCCAACCAACCAAACTTCCAGTGAAGCCCAGGTCTTCTGAATCGATCTACACCGTTCTCATTGATCCCACACTACCTCTTCAGAAAGCCGGGTCCCAGCTCCTTGCGCTGTCCCAGACATGGCCACTGTTGGTATCTGTATCAGCAAGAAGTGAAGTGGTCTGCACCTTCTCACACAGGCTAGTATTAGACTCTACTCTTTTGAAGAACTTGGAGCCTGTTTGATCCACACTCTCAGGCAGCAAAGCGCACAGGTTTAGGGAGCTTTTAAATAAGCCCTGAGCAGGCGGCCATTGGTACACATTCCCTAGGTACCTAGTTGCTTGAGTTTTCATCATTCCCCCAGATAGATTCTGAGACCAGACTTGGGTCCCACAGGCAGTGAGTGACGGGGCAGGGTTGGCACCCTCTTCTTCTACTTGTGACCTCCATGATTTGGAAGTCAGTGGGCAACCTAAGACAATCTTCTGGGGGACATATCCAAAAACCGCAGACTTCCCCCTCCTCTTCCTGGTGAATTCTAACATTACTCTCTGTAGCTTGTTACATCCAGGAAGAATTCTGTCTGCAGGGACCACAGGGAGGCCAGTGTTGGTGAATAGGGTATTCACTAACTTGAAAATAACCCCAGGGATTTCTCACCCACTACAAGGGCAATGTACCCTGGGTCTGGACAGTCAGCATCTTCCTGTGCCTCAGCCTGGGCCTTGTAGCTGCCTAACTTAGGGTTTTACTGGTGTTATCAGACATCATGACCAAGGCAACTCTTCTAAAGACAACATTTAACTGGGGCTGGTTGACAGGTTCAGAGGTTCAGTCCATTATCATCAAAGCAGAACATGGCAGCGTTCAGGCAGGCATGGTACAGGAGGAACCGAGAGTTCTACATCTTCATCTGAAGGCTGCTAGCAGAATATTGACTTCCAGGCAGCTAGGAGGAGGGTCTTAAAACCCACACCCACAGTGACACACCTACTCCAACAGGGCCACATCTTCTAATAGTGCCACTCCCTGGGCCGAGCATATACAATCCATCACACTGCCCTTGTCGGAAATGTGGGCTTGATGCTGACCCTTGTGCCAAGGGATGTTTCACAGGTTGCCTGCCTGCGTTCTTTAAGAGATCTGATTCCCCCAGGAACAGAGCTAAGGAGACACAACACAAAAGATGGTTGATCAGACACTATGCTGGAAGAAAATGGACAGACACAAGGTCCATGAGGCGGCAGGCGAGGGAACATGAACATGGATCTTCTGTGGACCAACACCGTAGAAGGATGCTGGTTCTCTTTGCTGTCCATTTGTGTGGAGTCAAGCAGGAGAATATCTCTGCTCCTGGGGTATGTGAGCTTGAGAAGGTCTGGGCTAGGGACTCAGCCCATCAAGGTGTAAAAGACCGGCCCGTCACACTGCAGCCACCGACTGGAAGACAGTGATGGCTGCTGGTACTCAGCTTGCTTGCTTCTTTTTACCCAGTCCAGCACCCAAGCCTAAGGAACGGTGCTGCCCACCGTTAGCATGTCATCCCAAGTCACTTAACCCGAGATGACGTGGCATAGTCCTGCTCCTGGGCTAAGCTAATTTACATAATTCCTAGTGGACAGTTCTGGGTTCTGAAGGCGTGCCTCCTGGGTGTCTAGCTTCTATCAAGTTGGTGATCAACATTTATTCTATGGCAGAAAAAAAAAGTTTCATCAGGCTCCTTCCCACCCCCATCCTCAAATCTTGGTTACTGTGATATCCCCTCCCTGCCCCACACCCTGCCCATGTCTTCCTTGGCTTATTGCCTGGGCTCTTCTCTGCATCCGACAGTGGCTAATCTCTTTCATCAAATTTTTCTCTCCAGAAAACAGGTTTGCAGGCGAGGTAACATTTCATTAGCATGTAGGTAGTCGTGTGCTGACTCTGCCAAGTTGTTTAAGCCATTTTATGCCTCGGTTTCCTTGTCTGTAAAGTAGGGAGAAGCTGTCTTGAAGATCAAACCTATTGGAGGAGATCTGAGGAGAGTAAGTGTTCAACAAACGCCGACTGAGTGTCATGTTCCAGGCTTGGTCATTTGGAGACACTCAGCAGTACAAGAGCCAGGCCCAACTGCAGCTTCTGAGGTATCTCTGAGAGGGCATGTCATGGTGGTAGGTGCCTCTCACTGCTGCCTCCTCCTCCTCCCTGGTCTCCTCTGGTACACAGTCGTGCCAAGCTACTACCAAGAACTTGGGCGAGGCACGACCACTCATCTTACTACTGTGCCACCAGGTGTGGGTGCATAACCTCGGGGGCTCAGTACATCATGTCCCCCCCAGCCCCCGCAGGGCAGCGGGTAAGTTTTACCCACGCCATCAACAGCCTTGAAGACATCGGGAGCTAGCGTGTTTTTTGTATTCACATAGGCAGAGCAGGGATCCAGGGAACAGCGTCCCTGGAATGTTTGTTTACAAGAGGGTTAGTACTTTCTAAGTGTCTCTGGCCTGCAGCCACTGGATGCCCTTCCCTGGCCAGAAGCCTCAAAGGCTCCTGAAATGCCACCCCCTTCTCCAAAGAGAGATTTTCGTCAGCCTCCTCTGTTCCAGGATGCCCAGCCATTGTCCTAGTCCAGACATTAACATGAGAGCGTCTCATTGGATCCTGTACTGGGGGAAATTTGGTCCAGCTTTATCTCAGCCAACATTCCTCTGCCTCCGGCCCCAGCTGCTGGGACATCTGAAAAGCATCTTGTTTAAGAAGAAGCCAGGAATGAAGGACAGAGCCTGGGCAGGAGCCAGAAAGCTCAGACGGCAGCCCCAGCATTTCTTCTTCTGTGCTCTTGGGATGAGGAGTTAACAGCTCTCATTTCTCTGCCTTGGGGGCTTTTGTATAAGCTGGGCTCTGCTCACATCCCTCTCTCCATATGGTGCCTCTTGTACAGCCACGACACCTCAGTCTAAACGTAGAATCATCATCTTTAATGCACTTACTGTCGGGACTATGAGCACTGTGGGAAAATTTGACTGGCTTGCTGAAAAAAACCAACCCCCCCCCCCACCAAATCCAACCAAAAACAACAACAGCAAAACCAACAAACCCCAGGTGGTTGGACTGGGTAAATCTGCCCTGTACAGACTCCATTTCCCTGGTTCTGGAAGAGACTGGTTTAAAAGGTGTCCAGCCTACCACTTCCAGGAGCTGCAGGTGTCTCCTCTCTTCTAAGGAGTTAAGAGTCCTTGGCAGGGTTAAGCAGTCCTGACGTGGCCCTGTTCTGCCCCCTAGTGTCCAGTTCTGGAATAACATGCGGTGCAGTTGCCTCCTGATCAAGAAAGACGGTTCCAGTTTTGACAAACAAAGGTTTATATTTGCTAATTCACCTTGGAGAATAACTAGCAAGTACCATGGTTTGGTAGCATTCTGCAAGGTTCTAGAACTTTCTTAGTAAAGAGGACCCACGGAGCTAACATTCAGGCTGCTCTGAGGGTGAAAAAGATGGCCAGCAAGCGAACAGATAGATTGTGTGCACACACACTTGCAGGATGCCAGGGTGACACCAGCTGGTGCGTTGGTGAGTCAGTTATTAACTCGCCTCTCTGTGGTCATAGATATGTGGCCTGTCTCGGACCAGTGGTGATAATCATGGCTAACGACTTCATAAGACCTAGCTCAGAGCCAGGCGTTCTTTCTTATCCTCAAGACAAAGTCACTCACTGTTCCAAGGGTCTCAGATTGGAAACAGACCCAGAGTCTGAGAAGACTGTAAGTCTGGACTCCCACCGTTTGCCGGCATGGCACCTCCAAACCCTCCCTTCCCCCACTGCAGCCGGACTGCTCAGCAGAGCGTTTGTGCTGGGTTGGTTCTTTTCCCGTTGCCGTGAGGGGAGCGCTCTGATGAAAGCAACTCGAAAGAGGATGGGTTAATTCTGGATCACAGCTCGAGGGGAAAGTCCATCATGACAAGAAAGTCAAGAGAGCAGGAGCTCAGAGCTGCTGGAAAAATGCCACCCACGTTCAGGGGTAGAGAGCAAGGAATCCCGCTTAGCTCTCTTTCCCTGCGTACCGTCCATGGTCCCAGGCAGGGAATGGGACCATCCGCAGCAGGTGGCTCTTTTCACATCAGCAGCATCCGGAGAGGCCTCTTCTAGGCGATTCTACCAAGTTGACAGCCACCACCCACCAGCACACCATTCCAGCCAGTCTCTTTCTGAACTGTCCAGGAGGCTTGGATTAGGGAAGGGGGGAGGGGAAGGTGTTGTGGAAGGCCCCTGCCCTCATAGACCTTGACGGGCTCGCTGTGGGAACATCAGCCTTGAGGGATTGAGGGACTGTGATCTTGTCACGCCCCCACTTTCTCCATTTCTCCACTCCTTGATTCGATTTGACAGTCACAGCATAGCCCTAGAGGGTGCCTCTGTCCCCACCCACCTCCAGCCGCCACCTTCCTCCTACTCCTGCTCAAAGGTCACCAGAGGTCCCCTATCACTGCACAAAACAGGCAGCAGACTCAGCCCTCCTCGCACCAGGCTTCCGCTTTGCACACGTCCTTGTGTGTGGCTCAGTACATGTGAGGACTCAGCGCTCAGGATCCCTCTTAGGAGTATGCCAGGGCCTGGCTGAGTAGCTGTTGGACTGTATCCCACCCATTCTTGAGTGACAGCGCCTGAGACAGATCTCAAGAGGACAGAGACAGCAGGGCACACACATAGTTGTTATATGCATACCTACAGATTACCATGAGCACATACACGCATGCATGGACAAACACTCGTATGCATAATACCCTTGTGTGTACACACACTTAAAGGCACGCATGGAATGCACCCTTGCAAATGATGTACATATACATACACCTGTCACACACACACACACACACACACACACACACACACACTTAAGTATACTTACTTTTGAGTCATGCATGCTTCATATGGTATAACCTGATCTCAAGCTTGCTATGTAGTCGAGGATAGCCATGAGCGTCTGATTTCCCTGCTTTCACCTCCTGGGTACTGAGATTAAGGCACTCGCCACCACACTTACTTTGTGTAGCTCTGAGGGTTGTGTAGCTCTGAGGGTGGAACCCAGGGCCTCGTGCTAGGCAAGCACTCTCCAAACTGAGCTATTGTTCCAGCCTGAGTATCTCTGTACTTCTGACACGTGACTTCCAACCTCCCCACTTGCCCGGTGATGACTTCAGCTGTTCGGAGGCCTGGTGCTGGCTATGGACAGCCAGACCTTCCCAGAATGCCTAAGAAGGTAGGGCTGTATAGCGGTGCCATCGGGCCTCTGCTGACACCTTGTGGAGGTGTTCCAGATGACACTAGTCTGTAACAGAGTAGACTGTACTTGCTCCCAGTTAGTCCTGGGGCTCCTAGGAACATGCCTGTAGCTGCACAGTCCCGGAACAGGTCACATGGGGGTTTGTCAAATGTCGTTTTTGGATCTTGCTCCAGGCCCACATTTCTACAAACCCTGGTCCTCCTTATTGGCCTTACCAGGCCTCTGCTTCACTCCCTGTTGCCCAGTGAGTTCCTTGTGGTAGAGGCCGGAGTGCTCCTCTGGGTGTCGGCAACTTCCCGGCCTCTGGTGTAGATGGGTACTCTGACAATGTAGGGATGGGCACAGGTAAGGAGGGGCAATACAAGAGTGAGGCAAGCAAGGGGGGTCCTTGTCCCCGGAAACCCTTACAGCTGAGATGAGAACCTTGTAAACTGGGGAGGGGACACTTAGAGGATTAAGTGACACCAAGGACATATAGGACTCAATGGACAGGTGTCGATGGTGCCTTAGGTCTTGTGTGTGTTGCAACAGCTAAGGATACTGCTAATTGGATGATCTTGCCTTGCCTCAGGGGAATGACCTCCTAGGGGGGAGGGGGAGAAAAACTCTAGGTACTGCCCAGGCTTCACGAGAGAGAGAGAGAGAGAGAGAGAGAGAGAGAGAGAGAGAGAGAGAGAGAGAGAGAGAGAGAGAGAGAAGAGAAGAGAAAGAGGCTTATTTTCCATAATGAGATATAGACCAGTCCACCTGGGGCCCCAAGACCCTATGAGCAGGGTCTTGAGTGTCACCTTCATTGGTTAAGAGATGCTCAGAAGCACATCATGTAATATAGCACTGGGGTATCTCAGGGCAACACTGGGGTATCTCAGGGCATTTCCAGAGATGATTAGACCATGAAGACTGACTAGATGAATGGATCAGTCCACTCATGGCTTCATTACAGAATAGCATTACTGGGGGGAAGGGACAAGCAGGCTGAGGCCCTAGGCAGCAGTCCTCATGGGTGGCACCCTTGGGGTTGTCTCTTGCCTTGGTCCTTTCCTCTATTCCCCCTTCTCTGCTTTCTGGCAGCCATGATGTGAGCTGTCCTGTCCTTCCACACCTTCCCTGCGGTGAAACCCCACCCCCAAACCATGAGCACAAACAGATAATTCCTCCTTTACTTCCTTTCTGTCAGTATTTGGTCACAGGAGGGAGAAAAGTAACCAACACAGGGCAGCTGTCAGCATTAACCGCCAATGCTACATTTGTTATATAAAAATGTAACGTTGAAATCACCTGGCTTACCTACTAGACAGTATCTCCCTCCCCTCATACACATACACTGTGCCCCTGGCTTCCCTTTCTAGCTTCAGCCTGTCACCTTCTGGAGGTTCCTGCCTCTTGTGCTCTACAGAGGATGTCTGTGAGGGCCTGGGGTGGGTAGCTTTGGGGTCTTTGCCTACTTCTATGCAGTCCCCCTTCCTGGGTGTTACTGTTACTGCCTTACTGACATTGAAACCTTGTATCCCTGGCTTATCCTTGGACAAGGTCCATTATGACTCCGCCCTGGGCTGATGGCTACTTACTCCCCCAGCCAGGAGGCTGGAGGCTGAGCGAATGCCTACAGATGCTTGTTGAAGCTTATTTTGAGATTCCTCCATGGCCAGGCTTCTGAGCATAGTAAACTGTGACTGTGTAATTCTGGATGGATGGATGATAACCAGGACGCTATGGTTGGCACAGGCCCTGGGAGGGGGGGCGCAGAGGCTGGCAGTATCTTCTCACATTTTATGTCCCAAATGAACTTTGTAAGTGGAACCCATAAAGCCCAAACGTCATGTTCTCTCCCCCAGCCCCAGTTTCTGAACCGCCCTCGAACTTGATGCGGCTTCCTGAGTCCCAGCAGTCACCATTGACGTCTGTGCGTTGGCCCCGGTCGCTCCTCGGGTGACAGTGGCTCTATCTTCCTCACCTGGAAGGGACTAATGATTCAGGGCTTAGCTTTTCTGAACCCTCTCCGATGGCCTCTATCTTCTGCCATATTAATTTCCCCACTCATTTGCTACATGTTTGACGAGCCCCACTTGCTTGAAGGCTCGGGCGCCTCCCTGACAGTCCTTTGTGTGTGGTGACTTCAGTGCTCAGCGGTAGGCACACAGTCCAGGCCTATGGATCAGCCTGGGTGCATTGTCATCAACACTAACCTCGGTGTTCTGGTGACACGGGGTGATACACGGGGTGATGTGTGGGACACTCAGACCTGACCATGAGAGAGTGGACTTAGAACTTCAAGAACAAGGCTGGGGGAGCATCCTAGGCAATGTCTGCCTAGCATTCACGAAGACCCAGGTTCGAGTCTCAATGAGGCATAAAACCTGCAGGATGACATACTTGCCTGTGATCCCAGAACTCAAGGGGCGGAGGCAGAAGATCAGATATTCAAGGTCACCCTTGACTGCATAGTGAGTTTGAGGCTAGCCTGGAATACCTGTGGTTCTTTGTAGAACCCATTCCTCTGAAGATAGACGCCCAGACTCCTCTGCTCATGGGAACCGGACATAAAAGTAATCGGTGACCCTGGTCCCCAAAAAATACCTGGGCAGGGAGGGGGCAGGTGAGCAATGGGGGAGAGCAGGAGGGAAGGTGGACAGGAAAGAATAGCTTAACAGGAAAACAAAACTGTTCTCAGCCAGCCCCCCTCTGGCGGTCCCCCAGTTGATGTGGAAACCACCAAATGTGTGTATTTGTGGAGTCGTAAGTAGGTCAGATATTTCTGTCGCTAATTATTACTTGTGGAAAAGATATGTCAGGAGCTTGCCGCAGGGGGAGAGTATTGGAGCAGCATCGAACTTCAGAACCCCAGGCCCCCTTTTCTCCTCGCAGGCCTTGCGCAGAGTAATAAAAAGAACCAGGGGATGTCCCAAATTTACATCCAAAAGGGTGTGGGGAGGTAGTTTTGGGAAAGTCTAGAAGGAAATAGGAAAATGTCTCAGCCCTACAGAATCCTACACCCTGTCTGCCTCAGCTTCTCCCAGGTTTCTGTTTTCAGTCTGTGTATAAATATTCTGGCTCACAGAGCTCCTCTGTGCAGGATGATATTTTGGAGACCAGTGGTTCCCTGGTGACGTAGGAATAAGGGCCATTTCCTATAGAAAGAAAACACCCACCAAGAACTAGCTGAGAAGCGAGAAAAACATTGCGGGCATTAATATCAGGCAGCTGGTGAGATGGCTCAGTAGGCACAGATGCTTGCTGCTGAGGCTGGTAACCTGAGATTGATTTCTTTGGCCAATATGGCGGAAGGAGAGGTCCAGTTCCTGAAACTTGTCCTCTGACGTCTACATACTCAGTACAGCACGTGGGCACCTGTTTCAGCATTCAAACGTGTGCGTATATGCAAAACAAATGCACAGAATGTAAAACAGATCAGGTGGAAAGTTCTGCTGCTCATGGGTCAGACTCCCTCAATGCCTAAATATTTACTGAGTATGAAAGTGTGTTGGATTTTGTACCAAGAAGATGGGACAGACGGACCCACAAGACTTGACTCATCATCCCCCTTTCTCCCTCCCTCCCTTCCTTTAAAAATGTTAATGGTCTATCTGTCTGTCTGTCTGTCTAATTTTGAGAGAGAGGGTCTCATTAGGCTGCTGGGTAGAGTTTGATTTGAACCCGTTCTTTCTCAGTCTTGCCCATTGCTGGGATTTTAAGCGTTCACTGCCAAGAGATGAGTATTCATTAAATGCCCTTGTTGGTGCACTTCAGACAGTCAGTAGCAGACTTGGAATGAGACTCTCCTGGGGGTAGGGGGAGTAGCTCAGTTGGTAGAGTGCTTAGCACGCATGAAGTCCTGGGTTTGATCCCCAGTACCGCATAACCTGGCTGCTGGTACTCATCTGCCATCCCAGAACTTGATGGTAGAGACAGGAGGACCAGAAGCTCAAGGTTATCCCTGGTTGTATATCAAGTTCAAGGTCAACCAGAATGAGGCCCTGTCTCCTAAAGCAAACAGCATCCGGGCCAGGCAGCTTCATAACCACAAGCCAGCCCCCACAGTTGTACTGAGCAAGCAGCTAAGAAACAAACGTATCCCCTCCCATCCTGGACAAGGCGCCCCCTCTAAATAGGCTCAGAGACTTGTCAATGCTTTATGCAAAGTTATGCAGAATATGTAAATCAGCAGAGGCTTTGATTGTCTCTTCACCAGTAGGGCCACAATGAGTCTCTTATCTGAGGAGTAAAGCTTCCGGGTCAGCGGGGCAGTGGTGTGTGTGTGTGTGTGTGTGTGTGTGTGTGTGTGTGTGTGTGTGTGTGTCTCGGGTTCCTATCCATAGTGGCACTTGCTTGAAAGTCTCCCATAAGAACTGAGAATTGTGACCCAGAGCACGAAAGCAAAGGCTTCCGGGAAGTAGAGAGGGCTGGCTTGACCTGTTTGGAAGCTCTTCGTTTTGATTCTCAGAAAAATGAATGTCAGTTTTCCTCACTCGAATGGAAAGTGCGTGAGCTGGTCTCACGAGTTCTATGTTCCTGCAGTAGCCATGGTGTTCGGATTCCTGCATGGAAGCTTCTGCAGATTACTACTCGTTCCTCCACTGCTTCTTCTGTGGCTTGGCGTGTAGCTTGAGCTCACTAACTTCGCGCTCAGGGGCACAGGCAGCCTAGCCACTGTCCCTGTGGCTGAGACTTCACCTACATGCCACCGCACTGGCACTGGAGTGGCTCTTTCAGTGACCTCTGTTCTCACCCATCTCCTGCATTCATGGTCACACCTCCTGCATTCCATGTTTGTTCTTCAGGGACATATCTGGCCATCTAGAACCTGCCGTGCCCTCCCCTGCTTTCCATTCCTATATCCGGCATACCTCTCCCTCCTTTTCCTGCTCTGACCTCTTCGCTTCACTGGCCCCTTATCTTCCTGCAAGGGTCAGATCAGGGTTCACCTGCTCCCAACATTCACCACTGCTTCCCACTCCCACCCCCACTCCCACTCCCACCCCCACTCCCACTCTGGCCACCCATTCCAGGACAGGTAAGGCTTTCTTCATCCTAGATCTTGCTAACCTTGCCCACCAGCTGGCTACTCACTTGCCTTGGGCAGGAGGAGTGAGGATTTCCCCCAGGGACGGAGACCTGTCTTCTCCAAAGCTTGTGGCTCTGGACCCTCATGGCTCAGCTGTCCCTAATTAACGGTAAAGAATGAACTATTGGGAATGACTGTCCACCCTCCATCAGAACTGCCCCAGAAGCAGCCGAGTACCCCACCCTGTTTGTGACTTTCAACTAAAAATAGGTACAAGGACACCGAGCTCCTCACCCTCCCTAATACACATTTTAATTTTTAATAACTTGAGAAATCAGTGACTATACCTATGGGAAAATGATGGGGAGCCAGCCACATAAATTAATGGAAAGTGTGTGTTCACAGTATCTAACTGTATTAAGTGTGAATAATAATTAATTATAGATTCTGCACGCGGCCGCGGCCTAGAGAATTCTCTAAGCCGGTGGGAAAGAATTTAAAAAGTCATCCATCACCCCTCTGCCCCACCCCAGGCCATAACATAACAAGTAATAGCTGAGGAATTTTCCATAATTTATGAAAAACAGTGTCTTGCAGGAAAAAGAGCCCACATTAGGGGCATAATTGCTCGGAAAAAGGAGCCATAGCCAAGTGTGGCCAAAATTATTTGAATTATTTGCTCATCTTCCTTACTTCTCTTTCATCCACCCACCCATCCATCCTTCAGTCCGTCTGTCCATTCATTTGCCTACCCACACACCTACCTGCCCACCTGTCTGCCCATCCATCTGCCCATCCACCTACCCACCCATACATATACCCACCCACCCGCCCATCTGTCTACCCACCCATCTATTCATCCATCCACCCATCCATTCATCCATCCATCCATCCACCCATTCATCCATCCATCCACCCATCCATCCATCCATCCATCCATCCACCCACCCACCCACCCATCCATCCATCCATCCATTCATCCATCCATCCATCCATCCATCCATCCATCCATCCATCCATCCATCCATCCCCTGGGGTGTGTGGAGTGGCAGGACAGTGAGCACATGGGAACATGAACTTTAAGTGCAATTATTGTGAGTTTGTCTACTTTGTGGCTGTGTGGGATTAGGTAACGTTGTTTAACCTTTCTGTTAGTAATAATCATAAGCACCAATCTGGTAGGTTTTGTATAGAGGGTGAATGAATCTCCCTTTGAGTGCTTAGCGTAGCCTTTAAACACTCAGTAGGGGCCACTACAGCTGGGTGTTGTGTTACTTAAGACAGACCAAGCTTCTGCCCTTAAAAGAGTTGCTCACTAGTAAGGGACAGACAGCAAAGAAGCAAGCATAGTTAATGTCACAAACCGCCTGTGCCATTTATGCAGGGAACAGAGAGGGGTCAGGGTCCACACTCAAGAACTGAAAACCAACAGTGAGTCTTCATGCAAGCTTGTGGAGAAAGAAGTCCAAGAACCCAGAAGCACATGCGGGTACATTAAAAATCCAAGGCATGGGCCTTTAAGGTTAGACTCAACCTTTGGTCTCTGCCTGTACTGACTGGTTTTGTGTCAACTTGACACAAGCTGGAGTTATCACAGAGAAAGGAGCCTTCCTTGAGGAAATGCCTCCATGAGATCCAGCTGTAAGGCATTTTCTCAATAAGCGATCAAGGGGGGAGGGCCCAGTCCATTGTGGGTGGTGCCATCCCTGGCCCAGCCCATTGTGGGTGGTGCCATCCCTGGCCCAGCCCATTGTGGGTGGAGCCATCCCTGGGCTGGTAGACTTGGGTTCTATAAGAAAGCAGGCTGAGCAAGCCAGGAGAAGCAAGTCGGTAAGTGACAACCATCCATGGCCTCTGCATCAGCTCCTACTTCCTGACCTGCTTGAGTTCGAGTCCTGACTTCCTCTGGTGATGAACAGCGATATGGAAGTGTAAGCTGAATAAACCCTTTCCTCCCCAACTTGCTTCTTGGTCATGATGTTCTGTGCAGGAATAGAAACCCTGACTAAGATAATGTCTCTCTGGTTCTGGGTCCACCATGACACGGATGGCATCTGCCACAGCCTCCTGCAGTTGGGACTACTCTGCCTAACCTTCCCTATGAAGGCTTCAAACCCGCTGAAACCATGGCTCAGTCAGCCTGTCCCCCCTCAGGTGGTTTTGCCAGGTTCCTATGATCCTTTGTTTTGCTCCAGGACAGCTGAGCAGCCTGGAACAGTAACTCAGACTCCAAGTCATCAAGTGCTGGGGTATCTTGATGAAGTCTGTTCTAGCTTGTGATTCAGCGAGAAAGTGGTCATCTTAAGCACGCCAGGGCCTTGCACGTGCCATTTGCTTTCCTTCTGCCCCTCCCCCATCTCTGGAGCTGGACTAACAAGTCACTTCTCTGATGGTGCGTGGTCACCCTGGGCATCCTGTCCAACATGGTGGACATGCTTGCCTTCTATGATATCCATCTAAGCTGCAGTCTCGGGAATGCCTGGATGGAAGGGCCACACATGACTCCCTTCCCCTTAGATAGCAGACCTAGTTAGTGGCACTCATAAGTGGTTTTTGACCAACTTGTTGAAGAACGAGAGGTGAGCAAGTGGCTGAGTGAATTTGCAGCCTTACACATTCTGTTGCCTGAAACTCGGGCTTTGAAACCCCTCATCCCAGGGGCTCAAGTGCAGGCTGACAGTGACCCTGGGAAGAACCAGGAGAAGCCTTGAAGACAAACAAAGCTAATCTCTTCCATGAAGGAGCTCCCAGAGAGAAACTGAGGCCTTGGGGAGGAAAAGTCATTGGCCTGGACCACTGAGCTACTTGACAAAAAAGAAGCCACACTCTTAAAACTTGGTTTCTTGGGCCTCATTACCGTCCCCCTTCCTGCCGCTGCTGTTGGGATCACACTGCTGACATTAACCATGTAGTGTAGTCAGAGCCTGACCCATGGCTGCCCATTTCGAATAGGCCAATTAAACAGTGAAAACTGGGGTGCCATGCATTGTATGTAATTTTGGGGGTGACAGATGTATTTCTTGGAAGGCACAGTGCCTTTTCAAGGAATAGGCACTGTGCCCTGCTTTGGGTGTCTTGGTTCCTTTGGTGAGTTTGAAGCCAAGGTTTATTGCTCATGGACAGACTCCCTGACGGCACTGGAGTTTAAGGTCCATGTCTTCATATGTCCTGCTTATTGGAAACAGCAGAGCCATGATCCAGGATGACAGCCGAACGCTGGTAGGGAGAGACATTTTTGGCTATGCCAGCCCATTGCTGTGGCAACTGTTGCCTCTGAGAAAGTTCAAGGCAGCTGAATGTGGCTCTTGATGTGTGCATGAGTGATCTCATTAGACAGAAGGACGGATGAAGGGTCCCATGAAAGGAACCTGTATCTCTTCCCCAGAATGCACTGGGAGGCCCCATGCTGGTTTGCTTTGCCAACTTGACACAAATCTAGATATATCTAGGAGAGAATTTTGATAAAGAAAATGCCTCCATCAGATTGATCTGTAGGCAAGTCTTGGGCTGGGGGAGAGTGCATTTTCTTGATTGATATGGGAGGTCCCAGCCAATCATGAGAGGTGCTGCCCATGAGCAATTGACCTTGGATGGTATAAAGAAGCAGGCTGCAGGAGCCATAGGGAGAAATCCAGCAAGAAGCACCCTTCTATAGCCTCTGCTTCAATTCCTGCCTCCAGGTTCCTGCCCTGTTTAAGTTCCTGTCCTGACCAACCTCAGTGATGGACAGCTGCCTGAAAGTGTAAGAGAAATAAACCCCGCCCCCTAAAGTTGCTTTTGATCACAGCAATAGAAACCCTAACTAAGACAGGTCCTTTCAGGTGACTTCAAATGACAGCTAATGTATATCATAAATAATGTTGTTTTCTTCGGTGAAACCTCAGTGTCAGGGTTAGGAGTGGGATGTGAGGGTGTGTATCTATTCTCTTAGGCCAGGCTCCGGCTTTCTAGGGCACCCCAAGGTGCCAACTCCCCCTCCCAGTGAGGCTTTAGGGTGATACTTCAGTGGCTCAGGAGGAGGGTGGCTGCCAGCACAGAGCCTCTGTGACCTTCCAGGCCTGCCAGTTTATTGGCCACATCCCTTTTCCATCCCTCATGGGGAATCTTGTGACCCTCGACCTACCGTTGCTATGCTGATGATCGGCATAACTGGAAATGCTGTATCCTTGCCAACTGGCAGGTCAGGAGAGATGGCTGGTCCTCTCCCCGGTGATCTGGATCCTGAGGACTGCCGTGAGCCCAGTGGTGACTGTAAGACAGTAATCTCTGCTTGGTCTGGCAGTCTAGTTGGAAGGTTGAAGTGTTCCCCACCTCTGCAGGATTTCTCGGGGCATGTGACATCCTAATGGGCCTCAGCCAAGCTGATGAGGCTGACTGTGCTATTTACACTTGCTGGATCCCAGGAACTCTTGCTGAGAGGGATGCTCGTGAGCTGCCACTGCATGGAAGTGGATTCTGACACACACTAACCCGCTGGGGCAGCGGAGGCCATTTTAAAAGTCACCAGTCACTGCCCCGCACTGACGCCACCCCTCCCCCATCCATCCTCTCTCAGGCTGTCATGAACCCAGATGCATTTGATAAACAACTGCAAACTCCCATGCTCTCCGATGGCTGCCGAGACGTCACACCCTTGGCCACTTGGCTAATGTCCCATGACCTCTCCTCACCCCTCTGCTAGGAGCAGTACCTGTCCCTTGGGGAAAGGGACAAATGGGGATATGGGAAGAGATGTGAAACTTCTAGGGGAAAGGTCACTGCACAGGGGAAGTCACCCATTCGTCTTTGGGGTTTGTTCCCTCTGGAACTTCAGCATGCAGGGGTGAGGCGCTGGTGTGCAGAATGGTGACCGAGGCAGACAGACATAGCAGCATTGGTTTGGGTCCTTTGGTGACATCAGTTGGTAGAGGTGGGCCTTGAATACAGACTTCACTGTCACCCCATAGGTCTCTTCTTTCTGGTGTATAACCTCCCCCAGTGATGGGCTATTACCTGGACTTGTAAGCAAAGCAAGCCCTTTCCTCTCCAAGTTGCTTTTGGTCATAGCAACAGGGACCCTGAATGGGACAGGTGCAGGGGATGGAACCCGGGGCTTCCTTCGTTACCTCCACAAGAAACATCATGTTTTTTTTCTGAAAAGGAGAGCCAGGCTCAGGGAGGGGGACAGAGATCACTGGAAGCCATGTTGGACCCTTGTGTGTTCGAGCTGAGAACCTAGTTCCTACTTATGTCCCCATAGCCATCACTGGGTCCTGTTACTAGGTTATGAACACAGTCTTTTAAGACAGCCCATTAACCAACCACAGAACACAGACCACTTTATCAGCCTAAAACGGACACTCCAGGTCTCTATGAGGGCCTGTCATCCTTCACTTTCTGGAACTTTCCACTTTCCTTCCCACTTGAGCTTGTTTCCTAAAACCAAAACCTTCTAACTGCCGGCTGGCTCACCGGCAGCTAGCCTCCTGTCTTCCAAAGATTTCTTTGTATTTTCTCAGTGTCGAGTCTTTGATGTTCTGACATTTCCACAACACCCTAAGAGTTCTTAGCATTTTCTCTAAACCGGAAAAATAATAATAATAAAAAAAAAAGTAAAATGCTCTCCTGGGGAGAAAGGGCAAATTGTATGTTCTTTTGTTTACATGTGTGTACAGAAAAATCACTATTCTCCTTGGTGATTTTTTTCATGTGATATCGAAAGAGAGATGGAGAAACTGGGATTCTGTAATTGCTCCTGAGGGACTGTTTCCTACTCGGTGACCCCGGAAAGCTCCAAGCATCCAGCTATTTTTGAAAGGAAGGAGGAAACGCGGACGGTAGCCCCCACCAGCCGCAGGTCACCGAGTGGCTAGCTTATTTTGACGATTGCTTATTTTTGCTTTTATTTAATCTGATGTTTCGATGCAATCGTTGGCATTTTGTGCTTGACCCGAGACTAGTGCCATTCGTCTTGGGAATGCAGGGGGTCAGCGGACTGCATTTGAGGGATGAGAAGCCACCCGTTTCTTTAAAATGTGGTCACTCTGTTCACGCAGCCTGTGAAGGTCAAGGTTCGCCTGGGGAGAGAAGGCTAACCCTGCTTTTATATACATTCTTTAAAAAAACAAACAAAAACAACATAATTTACTCTTTTGCCTAGGAGCTTGCTTCCTCTCGCCAAAGATTTCTACCGAGATTTCTGTGCATTCAGAAGAGACCTTGAGCCAAGACTGTGGGAGTCATGGTACAACATAGCTTCGTGTGATCCCAAGAGTCTGAGATTCATACTTTCCTGCTAAGGGAGATCCGGCGTGGAACTGGGAGTCATGGGAGGAAGGAAGGAGCAACTGTGCCCACTTCACAAAACACAGATCCAGAACCGCGAGGTGCTGACTTATTGGCCCCAGCCGGTCAGTACTGAAGTTTAGGGTACAGCGCGGAAAGATCTCCGCCGGAGCCTCTTCAAACCTGGAGGTCTTCTCGTCTCTGGCCCCTATTCCTTCTCCTTTAATGTAACATGGATACATCTCTGAAGCTTTTTCAGCATGGGCTCTTCTCAAAGGTTCAGCAGGCATCCTTACTGAGTCAGGATCAAGTTCAGTCAAGATCTGAAGTGAACTTAACATGGCTTAAAAATAAAATAAGCCACCACCCCAGGTCTTACACGTGTATCTCATCTCCACTCAATGCTCACCATTATTTGGCAAAGGAGGTTCTAATCGCTACCCTACGTGGTGAAGACAGCGAGGCTTACAGGGGGACGCTTAAGGCCCTATGTCTGGGAGCCGTGGAACCATGATGGGCCTTCCCCATCAGCGTGCGCTTGGGATGAACTGTCTAACCATCTAGTGTAGGTCAGGACTTAGAGCAGGGACACCATCTTTGTTTGTGCTGAGCACACAGGAGCCCAAACACGTTCAGTTAGCATTGTAACGTGGTGGGCTGAGCTCTCTAAAGCACACTGCGTGCCCTGGTGCTGACTACGGGCTGGGGGGCGGGGCTTTTGGCCAAAAGGAAAGTCGGATCTGGAGAGGTGGCATAGGTGTACAACCTGTGGATTCAGGATCAGTAGCAGAGTTGACCTAGTCCTGGATCACCAGCTCAGAGCTGAGCTCCAACCAGTCAAGTCGTTTTGCAGAGATACTGCTATATTCCTTCTAAACCAGTGTCCCGTCGACAAGAAGAATGTAACCTGATTCCTTTCTTTTGCTGGCTATGGGGTAAAGGTCACTGTTGGCTCCTAAGTATTTTTCTTTAAAAATATTTGTTTTATATTTGGGAATGTGTAAATGTGTACGGGTAGGTGCCTGTAGAGGCAATGAATTCAGTGGAGCTGAGGTTCCAGGCCGTCCTGAGCCCCTGATGTTGAACTCAGGACTTTTGGAAGAATAGTGTATTCTTCCAAAATAATTTGTGCTTTTTGTTATTTTCCTAATTTTGAATGTTGACTTTTTTAAAACCAAAATAATGGTTTCATATTTAAAGGTAAACCGGTTACAAGACTACATCCTTATCTACGTGTTTTGGAAAATAGGAAAGTAGTTGTTTGGTAGTATATCCCCAAGACGGATAGAAAACGCTTTAAAAAAAAAAAAAAAAAAAAAAAAAAAAAAAACTAAGAGAGCCAAGAAGCCCTATCACTACCGCCGATATCCACAAGAGGGCGTCTCGGGGTCCCCGAGAAGCAAACGCAAGCCCAGGAAGCTGCAGCTCCGCAGTGAATGACCAATGGCTAGGCTCTGAAATGCCAGTTGTGACCCCGCCTCCCCGGCACTTTAAGAAGCCCTTTTCTACATCTCTGGAGCCATTTCTGCTTTCTCCAACCCCGAGGGCATACCGGTCACTTCGCACTTCGTGTGTGTGTGTGTGTGTGTGTGTGTGTGTGTGTGCGTGTGTGTGTGCGCGTGCGCGCGAGTGTCTATGTGTCTGTGTGTTCGGGGGCGGGGAGGATGGATAGACACAGCCTGTTACAGCCGTTCAACCCCCCGCCCCCGCTAAGAAGATGTGTCATTTTGCCAACAACAGCTCCTTTTGGAAACTGAGGTCTGGAGCAACCATATTAAAGACATCTGTCACTAACCTTGTCAAAAATCTACCTGGAGGGAGCTTCTCTCAGAATCCAGCAGGCGGAAGTGCGGGGCAGGGTCTTTTTTCTAGGATACTGCAAAGGGAGTGAAACGTGTCACCTTGGTAAATACCCGTTCAGGACACCACACATGCCTTTTTTTTTTTTTTTTTTTTTTTAATGGTTTGCACAAGCACAGCAGAGGAGTGCTGCTAGCCCATTTTAAGATGGAAAGACTGAAGCTAGGGGAAGTATTTCAGAGCCTATGTGCTCAACATCTCTCAGCCTTTCTGGGACACAAAGAATCAAGATGTCAATCCCAGAAGGGTCCGGGCTATCCCAGGTCCCAACCTCTTCTGTAAAGAAGAGATGGGCCTCAGAGTGGGAGGGGGCCCTTCCTGAGAAGTAGGGTGGCGAATGCTCCTCTCTTGAATTCTCATAGGCTGCAGGGAAGCCCAGCTTTGCTTCCCACGAGCCTACGCAGGAAGCCGGTTTCCCCCCATTAACGCATGCTTTACTTACACTTCTTACTACAATTACTCTGCGGTAATTAACAAGGGAAATAACACATCTGGGGCTAACTGCGGCTCCAAACAGATGTACAAGATGCAAAGGCGCTCGGAGGCCCCCATGCTGAGTCACATCTGTCCCGAATACCTACTGTGCAGTGCTGGATCCTCGAACAAGGCCCCCGGCTGGCCACCAGGGTAGCTTTTCAGGGAGGGGCCGAGGGGTGCAGGGAAAGGGTCAACATTGTCAGTGAATGACAAGCCTGTGAAGACAGAAAACAGTGACGTGGCAGGACGGTCCTCCCTCCCCAGAGGTGACATGATTGCTGAGGGAGAAGTGCCAAAGCTATGGGGAAGAATGAGGTTCTGCTGCTTTGAGAAGATGGGCGGTCCAGTCTGAGCTGAAGGGATGGCTCAGAGGAAGGCTGAGCCCCTGCCCGGCCCCTGGGGCCAGGGAAAGCAGTCAAAAGCACGAAAGGAAGTCCTTGAGGGGACAGGGTCTTTGAGCAAGCTGGAAGTGACAGGCAAACCTGAGCCACCATTCCCACCCTTGCCAGGGTCCCCTCCCCACTTTGCAAAGGGGTTCCAAGCCCCCAGAAACGATGAACCCTGTGCCTCCCCTTCTGCCCGGGACATCATTCCTCCTGCAGAGCAGGTGGCCTTGGGAACGAGTCTGGAACTTTCTCTGCAGGTTTTCTACCTCCTCTCCCGTCTTCCTATTTGGGATACTACTAGCTTCCCTCAGAGGCCAAGGTGGGTTAGGCCAAGTGGGTCCCCGGGAGAATGGCTCTCCTCAGGAGCCACCCCCATAAGGTAGGTCTTTGTCACCTTATTTTTCATAGTTCTGTGTTCCCCTTACACCCACAGTTTGCTTTTCTTGGTCCCCAAGGGCTTTCTATAAGGATCTCTTGATCATCCCTGTTCCCCTCACTCCAGTTACAAGTGCACCCTTCCCTGCCCTGCCCCTGCTGGCTGTCCCTGGAAATGTCTGCAGGCTGTGTGCATGTGTGTATGTGTGCATGTGTGCATGTGTGTATGTGTGCATGTGTGTATGTGTGCATGTGTGTATGTGTGCATGTGTACATGTGTACATGTGTCCATGTGTGTATGTGTGTATGTGTGTATGTGTGTATGTGTGTATGTGTGCATGTGTGTATGTGTGCATGTGTGTATGTGTGCATGTGTGTATGTGTGCATGTGTACATGTGTGTATGTGTGTATGTGTGCATGTGTCCATGTGTGTATGTATGCATGTGTCCATGTGTGTATGTGTGTATGTGTGTGTGTGCATGTGTGTATGTGTGCATGTGTGCATGTGTGCATGTGTCCATGTGTGTATGTGTGTATGTGTGTATGTGTGCATGTGTGTATGTGTGCATGTGTGTATGTGTGCATGTGTCCATGTGTGTATGTGTGTATGTGTGTATGTGTGCATGTGTGTATGTGTGCATGTGTATATGTGTGTATGTGTGTATGTGTGCATGTGTGCATGTGTGTATGTGTGCATGTGTGCATGTGTGTATGTGTGTATGTGTGTATGTGTGCATGTGTGCATGTGTCCATGTGTCCATGTGTGTATGTGTGCATGTGTGTATGTGTGCATGTGTGTATGTGTGCATGTGTGTATGTGTAGCAATTGCTAAGTGGCTGTAGACTGCAGAGATAGGAAGCCTCTGGAGGGCAGTGGGTAGGGGACTCTGAGGAAGGAGGGGTACTTACATCCCGAAATTCTTCCTGCCTATGTTTTTCCTGGCTTGATTTTGCTCCCTCCTCTTTAGTGTTTTCAGTATTTTATAATTAATTAATTAATTAATTAATTAAAGAAACTGGAGGCCATGCCCAGAGAATGAATAGGTGGTTTCTAAATCCATATCCCCAGCAAGGAGAATATGTTTATGTGGGAGAGGGGCCTTGCTTGGGAGGCTTTGAAATCCAGTCACTTGGGTTCTAATGCTAGTTCTGATTGCCCAGAAGGATTCCTTCAAGGGTTTTGTACCTCAGTTTCCTCTTATGTGGAGTGGTGCTTCCTGTGGTCAGTCTGTGAATCCCATATGTTCATACATGTGAAGTCATTAGCAGGGTGACAGGTATAAAAAGTGCCCATTAAATGCTGGCTGCTGTCACTGTTACCCATACTGCAGGTGGGTAAGGTGAGGCTCTGGGTGCTTTCCTCTGCAAGAAAGTCCCCCATGGGAGCTCCCTTGTGGGGTCTCAGCTTCTAATCCCCATACCCCCCCCCAAGTACCATTTTAGGCTGGTCCTCTGAGCATAAGATACAGCCCTTGGGACAAGAGAGGTGCCCAGCAGGGGAATAGCTCTGAGTTCCTAGGTTAAAATGACCTACTGGGCTGAGGCCCCTAACCAAGAGGATCCTGACCATACAGTGGGTGGAACCCTGAGTTCTGAGCCTTCCCCGGAGGAAAGGCAGGACTGAAAGATGGTATTCATTCAAATACATCTTCATCACCGGCCGTCGTTCCTGCTCTTAAACCGCTGGGAACTGCGTGCACACCACCTGCTGTCTGCGCTAAGCCTCATTTCCTGCATCCTGGTAACGAGATAACTCTGTTACCTTGGTAGAAGCATTCCTGTTCTTCCTCAGCACACCGCTGAGCTCCCAGGATCTGTTCACGGGGCTTTCTCTGGGTGTAGGAGGATGGGCAGAAGATCCAGGGAGCACCCCTGGAGCTGACCTCAGTCCCTAAATAGATGGACCAGGCTAGTCAATAATCTCCTCTGCTCCCTTACTCCAGGGTCAGTGCTAAAGTCTCTAAGGGCTACCAGCACAGAAGGACCCTGTTTGTCCACAGAAGTAACCTGCTACTCACGAATGTCTTCCAGATGGCGTTCTTCACAGCCTTGTCCCATCTGCTACTTCAGCAGCACTTCCTGCAGTCGCCCAGCACACATATCCAGAAGCCTGGGGCCTGACTTCTCTAGTGGTCCTCGCAGAAGGTTACGAGTCAGCATGGGAGTCCTAGGGGTCAAGATTTGAGTAGAAAACCCAGGAACCAGGAGTGTGTTGGTGTCACTGCTTAGACCTCCTAAGGTCCTTCAAGGAGCAGACAGGGCAGGGGACACAGAGCATGGGGGTGAATGTGCAGTTTCAGGGGTTAGAGAAAAGTAGCACAAGCCAGGAGGTCACAGATTTCCCTGAGATCCCTGATCCAAGTCACGTGTTCAGTTCATTCACACCTATGACTTTAGGTTCGGTTCCCAATAACCCCACTGGGAGAGTTTGGCTGGATTTGACTACTATTGCTGTCTATGGCATCATGACGGCTTGGTCCACTCTACTGTGGGATGATGTTGCCCCATTTCTGGGTCCTGACCAGGCATGAGCAATCAATTGCTGATCTTTTGTCCTTGTTGGAGTCTTTTTCCATCTAACTCCATTACTATCAATTGATTGAAGTTCTCAGAGAGCTGCGGCCCATTACCCATTTTGTTCCACACCTAGCAACTTTTCAAACAACAAACAACTATTATGAACTTGTCACTGAAAGGCTCAAGGGGCAGCTGAGGGAAGCTCTGGAACCAGGGTTTTCTGGTATACTCCCCATTTGTGCTTCTGAAGTCAGACATCAGCCAGATGGGACACACACACAGAAATTGGGGAGAGAAGGAACCTGTTATTTCCCAGGTAGACATCTCTCTGGTAAAGTCTAATGAATAAATGAGACACAGTAAGAGATTAAGAATAATTACTGATCAAACTCAATGATTAAAACAAGATTACAGGTGCGTGCATCCCCGGCAGCTTTTGCCACTGTGATGAATATTGTGGCTCATTTCACAGGGTTAAGCCCAAGGCTGCCCCCCTTCACGTTGCTTTGGGTCTGAGTTGCAGGGAAGGAAGCGGCAAAGGAAGCTGCTCACCTCGAGGTGGCCAGGAAGCAAAGGAAGACAGGGTATAAAGTTCCTAGCCACACCTTCAGTGGCCTACTTCTTCCAGATATGCCCCACTTTCCAACAATGTCACTGTTTCATGAATTTATCTCAGGGTGAATCAGGATCCAACTGTCTGCTCATCAACACATGCATATTTGGGGAACATCTCAAATTCAGAGTTATAAGAGAGCTTTCTTCTCCTCCTCCTCCTCCTCCTCTTCTTCCTCCTTCTTCTTCTCCCTCTTCTTCTCTCTTTCCTTCTCCTTCTTTTCTTCATCTTCCTTCTCTTACTTTTCCTCCTTCTCCTTCTTCTCTTCAATCTCCTTCTTCTCTTCCTCTTCCTCCTCCTTTTCTCTTCCTCTTCCTCCTTCTCTTCCTCTTCCTCCTCCTTCTTCTTCTGTTCATCCTTTCTCTTCCTCTCCTCCTTCTCTTTTTTATCTTCCTCTTCCTTCTCCTTCTTTTTCTTTTCCTCCTTCTCTTCTTCCTTCTCCTTCTCTTCTCTTCCTTCTTCTCCTCCTTCTCTTCCTCCTTCTTCTCTTCAATCTCCTTCTCTTCCTCTTCCTCATCCCTTTTCTCTTCCTCTTCCTCTTTATCTTCCTCCTTCTCTTTCTCTTCCTCCTCCTCCTTCTTCTGTTTATCCTCTTTCTCTTCCTCTCCTCCTTCTCTTTTTTATCTTCCTCTTCCTCCTCCTCCTTCTTTTCATCCTTCTCTTCCTCCTTCTCTTCTCTTCCTCCTTCTCCTCCTTCTCTTCCTCCTTCTCCTTCCCTTCAATCTTCTTTTTCTCTTCATCTTCCTCCTCCTTTTTCTCTTCCTCTTCCTCCTTCTTTTTCTCTTCCTCTTCCTCCTTCTCCTTCTTCTCTTCCTCCTTCTCCTTCTTCTTCTATTCAATCTTCTTCTCTTCCTTTCCTCCTTCTCCTTTTACATCTTCCTCTTCCTCTTCATTCTTCTTTTCCTCCTTTTTTTCCTCCTTCTCCTCCTCTTCTCTTCCTCCTTCTTTTTCTCCTCCTCCTTCTCCTTCTTCCCTCCTCTCTCCCTACTGCCCTGCCTTCCTTCCCTCTAATCCCCCCTCTCTCTACCTCCCCACCTTGCAGGAAACTAAAAGTGTGGAAGTCAAAATGGAGATAAGGTGGAGTGGGGACCTCTGGACACTACTGAACACACATGGTAAACACCTCTTATCTTGAAACCGAGATTAAATAGAAAACCATTGAGAAACTGTGTTGGCCACTGAGGCCTAGTTGTTAGAGTTAGGCCCAGTGTACAAGAGGGTCAGAGCTACACAGCTCTGAGGTAGACAGTTCAGCTCATTCTTCCTTTTCACTAGGACTGGTGACAATATATTTTCATATGACACATCATCATATCAAACACATTAACATATCTCTTTATTTGCCACTTTCTCGACAGGAGTCTTTCTTCAGGAATTCAGACTAAGTTCTAGAAGTCCAGGGAAGAGGTGGATCTGAGGCACTATGAGGGTCCAGGTAGAAAGGGGCTGGTCCAATCCAAGTGACTTCTCAGAACCTCCCCGATCTGAACCTGCAGTGCATAGTCAGGCCTGCTGGCTGCTGCTGCCCCTGCCACACAGCATAGGCGATCAGCAGCTGAAAAGCACAGACACCGGCTCTACTTCTGACCCGTGTTCTCTTTAGAAAACACGAAGAACAGCATCTCAGCAGATTACACCCTCTGTGGGAGCATACGGTCCCAAGACAGCAGAGAGAGGGAGCGGTTGCTCTCCATCTTGTCATTCGCTTTCCTTCATCTCCATGAATCCTCGTAAAACTGAAGCAGCAGAGGTGTCCCCTGTACCGGCGCTACCGGTAGAACTTTCCGGAATGACGAAGATGTCTCATATAGTTCAAAAGCTGCTAACGACAGGCAGCCAGTGAGCCCTTGAAATTTGGCTCATGTCCTGAAGTATTGTCTTTTTCAATTTGGCTTCACTTAAATTAATTTAGAGTCAAAGAGCCCCATGTGGCTCCTAGTAACTTGGGTAGACTTAACAGATATATGCCTACAGTAAGAATCCCATTAGGCAGTAAATTGCTTCACTTCTGGCCAGAGCCAACACTGCCACCAAGCAGTTGGTGTGCCTTCTGAGCTCAGAAGCCAGCTGAGGTCCCTGGCAGCTTTGGCGACCCATCAAGCTAATTCTGCCATTAATAAAATAAAATAAATCTAGTGGAGCTGGAGAGATGGTTCGAGCACAGCATTGTAACTGTGGAATCGTGAGGGCCAGCGTTTAGATCCCAGAACATAAATAGTATCTGTCTGTAAGACCAGCATGGGGAAGGTGGAGACAGGAGAAGCCCCGAGGCTCACTGGCCAAGCAGTGCAGTGAACTGGAGAACTCTCGGTTCAGTGAGAGAGCCTGTGTCAGAAAACAAGGTGGGGCGAGTGTCTTAGGGTTTCTATCGATGTGGTCAAACGCCGCAACCAAAAGCAACTTGGGGGAAGGAAGGGTTTTTAATGCACTAACATTTCCAGGTAACCATCCATTGCTGAGGTTGGTCAGGGCAGGAACTCACACAGAGCAGGAACCTGGAGGCAGGAACTGAGGCAGAAGCCACGGAGGGGTGCTTCTTACTGGCTTGTTCCTCATGGCTTGCTCAGCCTGCTTCCTTACAGCTTTCTGGACCACCTGGCCAGCAGTGACTGTTAAACAAGAGAAGCACACAGGCTTGCTCAAGTTCCCTCTTCCCAAGTGACTGGCTTGTGTCAAGTTGACTTAAAACCAGCCAGCACAGCCTCCAAGACCTCTCAGCAAGTAAGTCATACAGAGGTGAGGGAAGAGAACTGAGCCCAAAAAGTTGTTCTACGCCTGCCAAAGCCCACAAATCCACACTTGTGCATTATACTCAAGCACAAGTGCTTGGATGATTACACACACACACACACACACACACACACCTTTTTGTAAAAGTAAGGTAGGGAGTAACTCTGACCTCTGCTCCTTCCCCTACATGACTTTTAAAATATTAAAATCTACTACAAACCGAGAGCCAGAAACAGGGGTATGACTTGCTCCATGATGTTTGACCTAGTTCTGTTGTTTCCTGTGGAGGTTTCTCACTTTTATCCCTAAACACTCAGTAGGCTGAGTGACCATCTCAGAGGGGACAGAGTCAGAGGTAAAAGATGGTACCAATTACAGCTAAGATTGAGAAATGCCCAGACCCTTTGTAGTTCTAGAGTCAAATAGTTAGATGCTTCGAATCTGCCCCTGAGAGAAAGGCCTCTCCCACACAACAGCTTCAGCCCCTCCCAAAGGGGTGGGATTTCCCCAGGAGCCCTGTGAGGTGAATGGCGTCCAATCTGAACTCTGAACTGTTTTGAGTCTTCTCCCTTTAGAACCTTGGGGAGGCCCTACAGGTGCAGTTTATCCCAACAAAGCCTCCCTGTGGGAAATGATGAAGATTAAGGGAGATGTTTCGGTAGAGCCCAGCAGAAAGCTAGCTTAGTTGAGATGATATCATATTGATAACGAAGGCAGAAATAACCCTCTGAGGGCAGAGCCATTCACAAGGACAGTGAAGGACTGCTGGGAAAATGACCCTGTGGATTATCTCACTGAGCAGGGCTCAGTGTCTGACTCCAGAGACTGCTCAGGAAAAATCGGAGCACACTCTGAGGCCTTCCATCTGTCGGGCTAGTGTAGAAGCAAACCTTCCTGTGGAAAAAACCGAGCAGTGTTCCCAGTCATAGCCGGCTTAGAGCAGAGCAGGAAGTCAGGCTGAGAACCGGAAGTCCTTTTTGTATCTCTTTTCCTCCTCAAGTCTTTCAAGTTATCTCTACAGAAATGTATTGTACAGCAAGGGGCAGGGGAAGCAAAATGAACCTCAGCTCTCATGAGAACGTAAATATGTAGAGAAGGATTCTGAGGACACAGAAAACACTGATTGATTGTTCATGTCTGCCAAGGCCTGGCAGTGGTAGGAGAAATGGTAGAAATGGTGCCTTGAACAACAATACAAACAACAACAACAACAGTATCAATTACTTCAGATCATGATAACTGTGTATGAGGATGATATTGCAGTAAGTAGCGTTAATTAATTAATTAACTAATAAGTAATAATAATATTGCAATTGTAAACTAGATGGACTTAGAAAGTCCCTGTGCCCAGCCCCTGCAACCTGGGCACCAGCATCATTGGAAGCACTTGCTCCACATCTTAGCTAGCGCTTCGATTGCTATGATAAACACCATGCCTGCCACCATCCAAGGAAGTCAGGGCATGAGCTCAGGGCTGGAACCTGAAGGCAGGAACCGAGGCAGAGGGTGTGGGGGAGTGTCGCTCACTGGCTCGCTCCCCATGGCCCTGTGGGATGGGTCTTCTCATATCAATAATTAATCAAGACAATATTCCACAGACATGCCTACTGGCCAGTTTTATGGAGGCATTTTCTTAATTGTGGCTCCTTCTTCTCAGATAACTGTAACCTGTGCCAACTTGACATAAAACTAGCCAGCACGCTCCGTAACTCCAGCACACAAGGCCACCCTGCTCTGTGAATCTGCCATGTGGGTTACTTCTTCAGCCCACGGTCCCAGCTCAGATCGTCCTGTTTGTTCTTTTGGTTTGATCTGTTTCCTTTCACCTGGATGCTATGTCTTCCAGGGCAGAATGCCATTCATATAATTCATTGATGTATTGAAGTGTGTGCACCCAGCCCAGGGCAGTGTTGTGTACATAGTAGCTGCTCAATGAATATTTGCTGGATAATAGACTTGATGTAAAGGAAAATCTATGGAGCTCTTAGGAGAAAGCATAGAAGTCCATGTGTGTGACTTTGAATTAGGAATAATTTCTTTTTCTTTTTTTTTTTTTTTGATTTAATTATTTTGTGTATAGGAGATCTGTTTTCATGCACACCAAAAGAGGAAATCCAATTCCATTACAGATGGTTCTGAGCCATCATATGGGAGCTGAGAATTGAACTCAGGACCTTTGAAAGAGGAGCCAGAGCTCTTAATCTCTGAGTCATCTCTCCAACCCAGGAATGGTTTCTTAGATGTGGCACCAAGAGTATACCTGAGTAAGGAAGCCACAGATAAGTTTAACTTCATCATAATTAGGAACCAGGGGCCAGAGGGATGGCTTAGCAGTTCAGAGTGTTCACTGCTCTTCCAGAGGACA
>NC_137963.1:16154616-16314616 GCF_963924665.1 Micromys minutus | reverse complement strand
TAGGTCCACAGCTGCACACCTGGGAGCCACAGGCTAGGTCCACAGCAGCACAGCTGGAAGCCACAGGCTAGGTCCACAGCAGCACACCTGGAAGCCACAGGCTAGGTCCACAGCTGCACAACTTTGAGCCACAGGCTAGGTCCACAGCTGCACACCTGGGAGCCACAGGCTAGGTCCACAGCTGCACAGCTGGGAGCCACAGGCTAGGTCCACAGCTGCACAACTTTGAGCCACAGGCTAGGTCCACAGCTGCACAACTTTGAGCCACAGGCTAGGTCCACAGCTGCACACCTGGGAGCCACAGGCTAGGTCCACAGCTGCACAGCTGGGAGCCACAGGCTAGGTCCATAGCTGCACAACTTTGAGCCACAGGCTAGGTCCACAGCTGCACAGCTGGAAGCCACAGGCTAGGTCCACAGCTGCACAGCTGGAAGCCACAGGCTAGGTCCACAGCTGCATATCTGGAAGCCACAGGCTAGGTCCACAGCTGCACATCTGGGAGCCACAGGCTAGGTCCACAGCTGCACACCTAGGAGCCACAGGATAGGTCCACAGCTGCACACCTGGGAGCCACAGGCTAGGTCCACAGCTGCACACCTGGGAGCCACAGGCTAGGTCCACAGCTGCACAGCTGGGAGCCACAGGCTAGGTCCACAGCTGCACAGCTGGAAGCCACTGGCTAGGTCCACAGCTGCACATCTGGAAGCCACAGGCTAGGTCCACAGCTGCACAGCTGGAAGCCACAGGCTAGGTCCACAGCTGCACACCTGGGAGCCACAGGCTAGGTCTACAGCAATTTATACAGTCAGCTCTTTACCCAGGTCACAAACAACAATCCATTCCAGATGGACAGAATACATAGGCATAAAGGACAAAAATAACAAAGCTGACATATAGAATAATATTTTATAATTATGGAGGGGAGGGAGGACTTTCCCGAGCATGACACAAATCCCAGAATCCACACAGGAAGTGATCAGTAGATAGTCTGCCTCTCAAATCTAAGATACTGTTCAATAACTCAACAACAAAAGCAAAAGACACATGAAATGTAAGGAGAAAACAGAACATTCACAGATCAAGGGTTCAAAACAGATACTTACAAATAAGCAAGGGAAGGACAAAAACGTCAATAAAAATAGGCTAACGAGGGCTGGTGAGAGGGCTCAGTGGGTAAAGGTGCTTGCTGCCAAGTCTAATGACCTCAGTTCAAGCCCTGAGACCTACGTGGTAGAAAGAAACTATTTCAGGAAACTGTCCTCTGACCTCCACACATGTGCTTCATCAGGTGTCTACATTCAATGCACATGCGCGCGCGCACACACACGCATGCACGAACACACATCCCCACACCCACTAAAAATAGCCTCATGACATAGAGCGATAATTCCCAGAAGGAGAAATAAAAGGAAACACTGATGAATGTGCTAATAAACATGTCAGGATGCTCAACCTCATGAACAACTGACTAAGCAGAAGAAAAACAATGGGCATCTGTAACTACTTGGCAACAATGTAAACTTCTAATGTATCAGTGTGAGGGAAGATGAAGAGAAGCGAGCCATAGATCCCAACTGCTGCTGCTGGTGGCGCATAAACGGGACCTTGTGGGAGCCATTTTGAAGAAATCATGAAAATATAAAACGCTCCGGTTGGTCTGATAATTCCCCGTTAGAATTATCTTTCCCACTGTGGATGTGTGAATGAACTGTCTCACATATTCTAGGCCATTTGAATACAGTTGGCAACACTGTTTTGGTGGATTTATGGACTGTGGCCTTGCTAGAGGAAGTATGTTACTGGAGGATCGGAGGTTTCAAAAGCCTTGTGCCATTTCCAATTGCTCTCTCGGCTTGCTGTTTGCCATGTGACCTCTGCTGCCTCTGTCCAGCCGCCCTGGCCACTCACCCCTATCTGGAACCATAAGCTAAACACGCCTTTCTTCTACTAGTTGTTTTGTGCTGGTCCCCGTGTTTATCCCAGCAATAGAAAACTAACTAAAAACCAACTAACCAATAGAAATGCCAACATCAGTAGGAGTCTATGCCAAGTTTATGTTAATTGCATGATAATTAATTGTGTGGGTGAGCCCGTGCTAAGATCAGAGGACAGCATGTGGGGGAGGTGATTCTTTCCTGCCTCCATGTGGGGCCAGGAGATTCAACTTAGAGTTGGGCCTGCAAGGCAAATACTTATTCACAAAGTCATCTCAGCTCCTGCAGTGGTTTGTTTCACAATCATGGAAAACTAGAGGGTCCCCAAAGCATCTAACACACTTGCTCTCTACCTTCCTAACATGGTGACTCTTTAACACAGTTCCTCATGTTACGGTGACAGCCCCTCCCACCATAAGTTACTTTGTTGCTACTTTACAACTAAAATTTTGCTACTTTTATGAATAGTAATATAAAGAGCTGATATGCAGGAAATCTGATTTGTAACCCCGGGAAAGGGTCTTTTGACCTCCCAAAGGGATCTCAGCCCACCAGTTGAGAACCTCAGACCCATCCAACAATAGACCCACATTGGCTTCTTAGTGAGCAAGATGAACCGTGGGCAGAGAGAGCCCTGTGCACTGAGATCCAGAGATGTTTCTGACTGAAAGCACAGTGCTCCGGGACAGCGGCAGCTCAGAAGGAAGAACAAGGCAGTGCTGGCTCACAGTGTCTGCCATGACCCCTTTTGGCAGCATTTTAATTTGAGTTTTCAGAAAGACCCTTTCTGGAGTCTTGGATAAGATCATGTTGTGAAACCATGTGATAGAGAAGTCTGTTTGGGGGCTTAGAAACACAATGATGACACGTTCACCCTAAGAAAAGAGCATCATAGCTTCCTGCTCCTGTGTCTGGCTTTCTCCCAACTCTGTTTCTATCCAGGTTCTCCCAGCATCCCTCAGTCCCTATCTGGCACCTCCCACCCCAAACTATCCATCCCAGGGTCTGGGCTTCCTCTCCCACAAGAGGCTTGTCACTATATAATCCAGACAGTTTGGTCCCCTTCTTCTTTTCTCTCTCTTCTATAGATCTTGCTTTCTTTCTCTTCCCCACCTCCTCTCTCTCCCTCCCCATGGCAACTCCCCTGGCCTCCTTTCTAGGGGTTAAGGAACTCAGCTGCCTGAGAGCAGCTTCCCAATAAACCTCTGTTTGTACATATTTTAATCTGGCTTCAATTGGCTCATTTCACTGGTGGAGAAATAGCTTATCACTTTCATGCATGCTTCAGACAAAGTCTGCAAGACCTAAATTGAGTCTTATCTATTTGAGGCCCCCATGAATGAGACCGGGGATCGATGCAAAGGCAAGACATTTATTAGTCTAGTGCACTGGGGTGGCCTACATCCAGAGGAGAGGCAACCCCAAAAGACTGTTACAAGTAGGTTTTATACTTTTTAGGGGTACAGGTTACATTAGCAAGGTTATAATTTAAATTCATTGGCTACTCATATTGGCCTTTGAATCTACTAGCAAGCAAGCATGTGACAGGCCATGGGACCAGAGGCTCAGGTGACTATCAGTAAGTACTATTTTGCGGTTTTCAAGAACATTCCTACTCATCCCAAGAGCTTGGATGAAGAATGGAACTGGGCCTAGCCATGACCTGAGGCAGTGGGTGGAAGGCTGGCTAAAGCCCCCAGGGTCCTTCAAGTCAAGTTCAAATCCTACATTACTATTCCCTGCTCTGTGTCCCCAGGGAGGTGACATCCTGTACAGGGTTGGTAAGTATGGCAGCGGAGAAGGATCGAGACTTAAATGATTTAAATGGTGTGACCCCTTTTGACCTTCTCCATGCACACAATTCACTGGCTGCTCAAAGTTCACTCCCTCTGATAGACCCTCAGAGTAGGACGCCGTTTAACGCAGCCTATTACCAACTTCCTTCCTTTAAGGCTCAGCTATCAACTTTCTGGAGATTTACTCATGGTTTCATTTCAAATTTTCTATTCGTGAACTCTCAGGGCAAGTCTCCCATCCCGAAGCCATTCAGTGTCAATTTTATTACTTCCTAGTATGGGCATGCCCAGCCCTCTGTGACCCTCAGAGGCCCCTGGCTGCACGTGACATTTTAAATACTAACTATGGGGTGCTTGTCTTAAAGAGAGGAGGAATTAAGTTCAAACTGTGGCTCTTTAGAAATCCATAAAACCTGAGTGAGCTTTTTAAGGAAGAGCACCTCACAAGCTCCACTAGGCAAGGTTAGGAAGGGAGAACTCTATCCCCTCCCCTTTTCAAAATTTGGGGGGGGGGTAATATTTGTCTCCTCTTAACTAAGGCGACCTCAGCCCCCCCCCATTCTTTTTTTGACATAAAATGACAGGAGTCACTCAAAGGCAAAAATAGTGCCATGGCGAAGCCTGCAAATTGGGGGGCTTCTTCTGCACAGCCAGGTATTTAAAAATAAACACCCCATTTGAGTCACCCATTGAGGGCCTGGGGAGATGTCTCAGTAGGTAAAATGCCTGTCCTGCCACCTGCAAACAGGAAGAGCTGAGTTTGAGCTCCAGAACCGACGTGAAGGAGGACAGGCTTGCCATCCCAGCACTGGAGTGACTGAGACAGGAGATCCCAGGGCCAGCTCTCCTAACCAACCTACCGGCCAAGCTTCAGGCCAATGAGAGAGCATGCTTCGAACAGAAGATGGGAATGTGGCTGAAGAGAAAAGGGGTCATGGCTGTTCTCTGACCTCCATGGGCACCTCCACACACATAAACACACGCCTGTGGGATAAAACTAAACACACAAAGTGGCCTTTTTACTACAAGATCCTTCACCTAAGGGAGGTCTGCGGAGCTCTGAGACTGCATTTACCTTGAGGCTTCTGAAAGGCATGTGTTTAGCTCTGGGCAGATCACACAGGCACATGAAGGACAGAATGCCTTCAGATGGACTTTTTGGGGACACACAGGGTATTGAGCAGCTGTTCAGAAACCAGTGTTAGAAATCTGCTTGAGGGGCTGGAGAGATGGCTCGGAGGTTAAGAGCACTGACTGCTCTTCCAGAGATTCTGAGTTCAAATCCCAGCAACCACACGGTGGCTCACAACCTTCTGTAATGGGATCTGATGCTGTCTTCTGGCGTGTCTGAAGACAGCGATGGTGTACTCATATACATGAAACAAATAAATCTTCCAAGGGATCATAGACCCTAAGACCAGGCTGCCTGGCCTTCAAGATGGCCTCTGCTGATAATAACCAATGGTATAAACTCCATCCACCTTTAAAAAAACAAACAAACAAAAACTTCCTGTCTTTCTTAAGCTGAAAAAAAGCAACAGAAATGAAGATGCCCGACCGTGCCTTCCTGAGTAAATGAATTTGCTTGAAAGATATTTGATATCTTTAACTTTTGACTTTTATCTTTAAAAGTCAAGTCAAGGGCCAGCAAAACCCATGTTAGGGGACCTTTCCCTGAGGTGACTTAGTCTCGCTTTCAGTGACCTTCAACAGACAGGGTCCCAGCAAGTCAAATTCCTCTGCTGGTCACAAACATTAATTTCACGAGAAATCAGAATCCCTCCTCTGGCCTGTGCAGGGTGAGCGTGGGATACTGATAACCTTGGGTGTTGCCCCATCGTCTGAGGGCTGAGGGAAAACTCTCCAGCCCCCTATCTGCTCCCCCCGCCCCCGGTCTGGGAAAGGCCCTCAGAGTCTCCTTCATTCCTCTGTGAAAGCTGTGGCAGCATTTCTGCCCCACAGAAGAGATGCTTGGGAGCCTTATCCTCACAGAGCCTCATTTTGCTCCCCCACCCCAGAGTCTCATCACTAGAAGCTACTCTAGTCAGCCTTCCCTGCTGGGCTCATAACAAGGCTATGAGGTGCCCAGGTACCAAGTCAAACATTATTCTGTGTATACTTCGGACAGTTTCTGAGGAGAGTGAAATCTGAAGGGATGAGTAAAGATGCTTTCTCAGAGTGGAAGGCCAACTCAGGGCAATCAGGCTGACCTGTCTAGAGATGTCCAGGATCCCCTTCAGCCTGGCCACATGGAGTTGGGATGCTGGTCTCTTCCTGTCTCCATTCTCCAACTGAAATATTCAATTCTTCCTGAGTCTTCAGGCTGTGGCCTTCAGACAGGAGCTCTTGACCTTTGATTCCGTGCCTTGGGCCTTTGGACTTGCTCTGCAGGTCAGCTTGCTGGCAGCTCATTGTGTCTGAGTGCAGATCCTGGGTTGTCATGTTAGCCAATTCCTTATGACAAATCTATCTGTCGAGTCACCCATCCATCTATGTATCTATCATCTGTCTGTCTGTGTGCCACCTTGCTACCATGTACCTATGATCTATATATCTATCTATTCACCCATTCATACATCCATCCCCCTATCTATCTATCTATCTATCTATCTATCTATCTATCTATCTATCTATCTATCTATCTATCTACCTACCATCTATCTATCTATCAATCTATCATCCATCCATCATCCATCTATCATCCATCTATCTATCTATCTATCTATCTATCTATCTATCTATCTATCTATCTATGTGTGCAAATCAGAGGACAACTTTGAGAGTTAGCACTAACTTGCTGCTTTATGGGGTCTGGAGACTCATACAACTTAAGCTGTTAGACCTGTGCTCAAGTACACCTCTGTCTAACAAGTCATCTCACCACACACACACACACACACACACACACACACAGAGTTACACACACACACAGTTACACACACTCACACACACATACTCTCACACACACTCACATATGCTCTCACATACACTCACGCACATATACTCATACTCACACATACTCAAACACACACACTCACACACATTCACATACACTCATTCACATACTCACACACACTCACACAAATTCACATATACTCATTCACATACTCACACACATTCATACATACACACTCATACACATTCACACACACTCACATACTCACACACTCATTCACACACACACATATCCATACATATGGCCTAGAAATCTACATATTTTTATATATCATATGACCATATATGCCAGCTCTTGGCAGAAGGAATTTAGAGGCCCGGACACTGGAACAAGTTGTTGAACTGTATGCTGCTGTCGGTAATAAGTCTCCGTAGACCTGGAATATCACCTTGCTGAGATCACCTCTCTCTCTCTGCCTCTACCACCCTCTTAACTCTCCCATGTCCTGAATAAACTCTATTCTGTACTATTCCATTGTGTGGCTGGTCCCTCAGGGGGAAGGGATTCCCAACATGGCCCCCTCAGAGGCATCTCCCTTGCCCTCAGGCCTCGCTGCACCTCCATGGGCCATATGCCCCCCACTCTCTTCTTCCTTCCCCTAACACCAACCTCTGGCAAATTTAGTCTAGGGAAAAAAGAACACAGAGTAAAAATGGGGAAGGGGGATTTGTACGGCAAAGAATCCATTTATTGCATAAGAAACATCTGCATTAAAACGGGAAATTTTATCCAACTCTCTAATTATCACGGCCCCTCCTCCAAATACGTTTCTTGTTCTTGTGACAAAAATCAACCTCAGTGATACCCAGGCAACCTCAACTCCTTCCTGTGTCCCCTCCTGGCTGATTACAAACGAGTTAAGTAGCCATACAGTGACAATGTCTACCAGGAGCTCCACTTGTCAAACCTGGCTTCAGACTCTTACCAAGATGTGGTAGGGTTGCTAGAAGAGGTGATGTCATCTGGCCGAGGCTCCAATTTTCTCTAGTTCTGCGTGCCATCCTGAGCATCACTGGCCTCCCAAGTTATCCATGGCCTCTCCTGCTTGGCTAGGCCTGAGATCTCACAGTGTGTTTTTTTGAGATGTCTATGTGTCCAACGCTCCTTAGTTCCTGTGCAGTTCCAGCCTTTCAAATTGACCTTTGTTCGTGGAGTTCTCCCGAAAGTCTCCACATGGTGAGCTCCTCAGCTATACAACAGAAGAAGCATCAGTTTGTGCTCTGAGTGCTGTTTCTGCGGAGATGTCAGAACAGAGGGGTGAGGACATCCCTTGCACATTCCTTGTGCTGACAGTTCCTAACTCACTTTGAGTCCTCCGTAAACACAAACAGATGTTCTGGACAGTAACTGTGGCTTAAGTCTCCAAGTGTCTTTTTCTACATCTGCGTCAGGAAACTATGTAGACACCTAAACTCAACACTCAGAAGTTGGCCGGGTGTGTGACTATTGCCTACCATATTTATCAGGAGAAATGTAGCAATTTGCCATATACCATTTTTATTTAGCAATAATTCAATTCAAAATATCTTACTAGAAAGGACACCAGAGAGGGAAGTGACTTTGGGGTTCAGGCCTTACATCTTACTCCAGAGCTTGTCTAAGTGCAGGGCATCTGAGTTAAGAATCTTGGATCTTTGGCTGGAAAGATGGCTCAGTGGTTAAGAGCACTGATTGCTCTTCCAGAGGTTCTGAGTTCAATTCCCAGCAACCACATGGTGGCTCACAACCATCTGTAATGGGATCTGATGCCCTCTTCTGGTGTGTCTGAAGAGAGTGACAATGTATTCACATACATAAAATAAATATTAAAAAAGAATCTTGGATCTTTTTCTGTCCCCACATTTCAGCATGGCTAGGGACATGGCCTCTGAAAGAGGAGGCTGTGAGGATAGAATCTGTGAATGCACATCTTTGTCACATGGATGAGATGACAGATGTCCCTGCACCCAGTCTCTGGGGAGATCGTCCTGTGGACAGTTTCAAGTCTCGGTTTGACATAACAGTCTAGGTTCTGGTACTATAACAAGATACCAAAGGCTGGGTACTTTATAATGAAAAAGGGCTTAATTTACAGGATGAAGTTCCAAGATCTGGTAGCCTCATCTGTCCCTATCTCTGGTGATGTGACCATACAGTGAGAAGAGGCAGACAAAACTGAGCAGTTGGCCTCTTTCTGCACCACAGGCTGTCTTGGGAACTGTATTGGTTACTTGTGGCAGTGGTGAAATTCCCAACAAAAAATGACATAGCGAAGGAAGTGTTTATCTCAGCTCACAGTTTGAAGGCACAGCCTATCATGGTAGGGAAGCCATAGTCGTAGGAATATGGGGGAACTGGTTACACTGCAGCCACAATCAGGAAGCCAAGAGCCATGAAAACTGGTGCCCCAGCACCCTCTCCTTTGTATTCAGTCTGGAACCCCCAAACCAAGAAATGGCACTGCCCACATTCAAGAAAGCTCTTCCTACTTCAATTAACCTAATCTAAAAATCCTTTAAGAACATACCCCAAGAACTGTCTACTGGGTTGTCCTGCTAAGGTGACAATCATGTTAACCCTCATGGAACTAACCAGGGTCTCATTGTAACATTATTCCCCTTGAAGACAATGTTCCCACTGAACAAAATGCATTCTCTTACAGCCCATTAGTTATCAACATGCCCACAGTGAAGAAGAAGCTTCTGTTCCTGAAGTGCTGGGAACTCATTCAAACCAGAGTAGTTGGGGCTCTGAGTGGATGAGGTGGGGTCCTCTATAGAAACAGAATATCAGTGAGTGTGTGTGCGTGTGTGTGTCTGTGTGTGTGTTGGTTCTGCAAAGATACTACATACTTTATCAACTGCTTGTCAAATGATCTTCATTAGAAACAATACAAGAGATGACGGAAAAATACCCACAGGAAGGGCCATTCCCATTAGCTTTCCTCACTGTGGTCCTTACACATTTGAGTGCACACACATTTGCAGCACACTCACATTTGCAGTGCACATACATTTTCAGCACACAGGCATCTGAAGTATACACACACCTGCAGTGCATGGGCATCTGCAGTGCACAGGCATTTACAGCACACACACATTTACAGCACACACACATTTGCAGCACACAAGCATCTGAAGTGCACACACATCTGCACTAAACCCACATTTGTAGCAAACATAGTTGCCTCCGAAGAATCAAGAAGACACTCCAGAAAAAAAGCCCAGGAAATGTGGGCTCAGGTAATAATCAATACCAGGTTCTTACACTTGTGCATTTCTGACACGACACTTCACAGGGAGTGAGACTGTAATGAACACTAGTTAGTAGGTAAGGAAATTAAGGCACAGAAGTTCAGCAACTTGTCTGGGCTCTTTAGTTCTGTTATGATCAGACATAGAACCTAATCTAGAAGACTCCAGGTGTGGAGTCCCCAGGTTCTGCTGTCTGCCTGTGACAAGGAATGACAGGTGCTCAGTGGAGAGAGCTTGGGAGGGGCCAGAAGATGCAGGGATGGCTTCCAGCTGGAGGTGACACTTAGGAAAAGTGCCAGTAAGGAGGGTGGAGCAGCTCCTTAATTCAGAGGTGGGACATTCTGGCAGATGAGAGGGGACATAACAGTGTCACTGCTGAATCAAAGCAGTGGAGGGACCAGAGGATGCAGCACTGAAATAGCATGGGGAGAGCAAGCCAGACTTCCCCAGGGGGTTGCACTGCACGCTGGTTGCTCTGTAGCTCTGGGAGCATGCAAAGCGTTCCCACCTGGTTCCTCCCAGGGCTTTGGCATCTGACACACTGACCCACTTCACAAGCAGCTGCAAGCTCTGCCTACCTCCCTGGCAGAGGCTGTCCCCAAAGGCTTCCTCCTGAGCAGGCTGGGGAGCTCTGTTCCCTTCCACTGACAGAATGGCTGGCCCTGGTTCCTGCAAGGCCTACTCTCCCTCTGGAAGGTACGTCTGTGGGGCAGCCTGAAGCCGAGGCAGTAGCGAGGCATCTGCTTGCTCACATCCCAGTGGGCCAGGAAACAGAACTGGGGATCTGGCATTACGTTTTCTCCTTTCTATTGCTTTTATTCTGCCTGAAGCCCCAGCCCATGGTGGTGAATCTGCCTATAAACAGGAGGATCTTCCCCCTTAAGTAAATTGTCTCTGAAAATGCCCTCACAGATTCAACCATGAGTGATCTTCACTGATGTCCTAAGCTTTAATTTTTCAAATTGAGTTAACCAGCAAAATGGACCATTCCACCCATTCATCCCATCAACTCATATGTCCATTTGTTCTGGAAGCAACCTCTTGGTTACACCCAGAAATGTTCACCCAGAGTAGATTGACCTGGGGCATGACTACGGGGAATTATCTTAATTGATAATTGATGTGGGAGAGCCCCGCCAGTCTACTGTGGGCAGCAACATTCCCTAGAAAGGTGGTTCTGGGCCTTATAAGAAAGTTGACTTTGCCATTTTCTACCCCATTTTTTTTTCTATCCAGGCAAAGAGACACCAAATGTTAGCCACCACAGCAGGATATTTATGTGGACCAACAGTTATTCACTCAACAAGCACTTTCTGAGTACCTAGTGTGCTGTTCAGAAAAGGCATACTTGTTAGCTCAAGGGGTGGCAAACCCTGGTGGAGCCATGTTGGAGATCTTTCTTCCTTGGATATCCTTCCACATCCACATGACCAAACTGACCCCATCAAAGTCATCTTCTCCTTTTGGATTCCCTGTCCCTATTAGTGATACCACAAAGAACCCAAGAGTTCAGTCAGATAGTGTCCTTGGCCTCTTGCTTCCTTTTGGCCTACACTGAGCCCACCAAACTGCCTTTCAAAGCCTCTTCCGGCCCTGGTTTCCTGTCTCTCTGAGATAAGAACCCACTGTGTGGGCCCAACCTCTGCTTCCTCCTGGCAGAGTCTGAACCTTGGCACTTACCTCCCTCATGCCCGAGATTGTTGCTACTTCCGGACTTAAGATCCCTTCCTGGTTTTTCTTCTCTCCCAGGGCAACGGGACCAGAGTCCTGTGGTACTCCTGAGTTGTGTGCCTCCTTAAAGCCTCTGCTGAATCTCTCACCTGTGACAGGACCGTTGGATAATAAGCCTTCCAGAGCTCATGGAGATGACGCCTTGGGGGTTGTACTGACTGGTTTTGTGTCAATTTGACACAAGCTGAAGTTATCACAGAGAAAGGAGCCTCCCTTGAGAAAATGCCTCCATGAGATCCAGGTGTAAGGAATTTTTTCAACTAGTGATCAAGGGGGGAGGGCCCAGCCCACTGTGGGTGGAGCCATCCCTGGGCTGGTAGACCTGGGTTCTATAAGAAAGCAGGCTGAGCAAGCCATGGGGAAGCAAGCCAGTAAGTGACATCCCTCCATGGCCTCTGCATCAGCTCCAGATTCCTGACCTGCTTGAGTTCCAGTCCTGACTTCCTTTGGTGATGAACAGCATGTGGAAGTGTAAGCTGAATAAACCCTTTCCTCCCCAACTTGCTTCTTGGTTATGATGTTTGTACATGAATAGAAACCCTGACTAAAACAGGGGTAGACCACTAATTTAATGGGACTGCTGTCCCCATAAGAGGAGACACTGGTAAGTACTCTGTTGTTTGAGAACACAGCAAGAATGTTTGTTGTGTAGCTTTTCCTAGGGTGACTTGGAGGCTATGGGCCCAGGGAGAGTAGGGGGGGTGCATAATAGTCTCAGTTTGATATTTTTTGGTTTTTAATGGCTTTTTATCCCCAACAATAGAGAGTTTCAAGTTCACTGTGGTTTTTTTTTTCTTTAGCAGCAAGTTTTTATTTGCCTGAAATGCAGCCCATTTTCCCCCACATGCAGCAAGTCTCTCTGTGTCTGTTATACCACAGGAAGCAGAGGTTGGGGGAGGTGCCTACTCTCACACAGTCAATCAACAATTAGAGTCAGAGACTCAACCCCTGCTATAGAAGGGACACAGAGACACCATCAAAACAGTAGAGAAAGGGAGGGAGAGAGACCCTAAACCCCTTAAGGTGATTGGTCCCCCAAATCTGGGGCTCTTCTTCACCCGAGAAGCCTGTCACACTTACCCATAAACGCATCCACTTTATATTCCACCGTTTCCGTTTTTATAAACCTAATGGACAAAGACAAAGAAGCAATTCACCCTGGATGAGGCACTGACAACAGGCCAAAGGAAAGATCTCACCTAAGATCAACTTGGCAAACCAGTGAGTTCGGTGGGGTTTCTTACAGGAGGAGGGGCAACTCAAAGGCAGATGCGTCCGCCATTACTGAGATGCTCACCCCAGAGTAGAGCATGCGAACCACAAGCGCCACGGGAGTTTCCTGCATGACAGTTTGGAAAGATTCCCTCTCCTCAGCCTTAATTACTGCCTTTATAACTGCAAGGAAGGGGCTGGTGAAATTTATTTCTGGAGTCTCATGAGCTTTTCCATCCCTTCCAGGAGGGGGTGTTTCAATACAGAAACTGCTACGCAACAACGCTCTGCATCCACCCCTGACGCCCAGCAGGAGGCGCTCTCAGAGTTCACCTGCGCACAGACAAACCAAATACATTTCCTGCTCTGAACCCTTCTTTGCCTCCTGTTCTGTTTTCAGGACACCCAAACCAAGACACCTCCTCTTTCTTCCACAGAAGGGTAGATTCTTTTATCCTTTTCCCCTAAACCATTCACCATTGATGTCGTGAAGGTCTGCCCACGTGCCTGTCCTAGTTAGCTTTAATTGTTATTGGTGCAGCCTAGAATTGTATGAGAGAATAAACTCAATTGAGGAATCATCTAGAGTAGATTGACCTGGGGCATGACTACGGGGAATTATCTTAATTCATAACTGATGTGGGAGAGCCCCGCCAGCCCACTGTGGGCAGCAACATTCCCTAGAAAGGTGGTTCTGGGCAGTATAAGAAAACTGACTAAGTATGAGCCTATGAGCAAGGCAGCGCTTCTCCATGGCTTCTCTTCCAAGTACCTGCCTTGATTCCTTCAAGGATGAACTGTGATCTGGAAATGTAAACCCTTTCCTCTCCCAAGTTGCTCGTGATAAGCGTTTTATTATAGAAATAGAAAGGAAACTGGGACAGTGCCTTCACGTCACTATGATCTAGAGGAGAATAGGGAGCTGTCCTTGTCTGAGAATATGCTTCTCTTGGTATATGCAGCAGGCCCTCCATCAGCGCTGCAGAATAAATGAACAGAAGCAAAGTGCTTGTTATAAATATACCCAACCAATGGGTAGAGAGCATGTTTTCAACCCTATAAAGGGCATTTATAAAAGCAACAACAGAAAAACCAGAGTCACATTATACCCTGTGCTGAACAGCCAGGAGCTTCCCCCGTGGTCAGGAACGTGCCCAAAATGCCTCCTCTTGCTGTTTCTTTTCAACACGGAACCAAGAATTATAGTCAGAGAGTCAGAACAATTTCCATTCCCCTGTGAAAAGGATCAATTATTTATTTTTGAATTGACAAAAATTATATATATTTGTGGTATACAGCGTGCTGTTTTGAAATATGTATACATGCTGGAATGCCCGAATCAAATCTGTGAACACCTTACCCCACCTCTTTAGCATTTGTTTGTGAAAGGAATGCTTAAAATCTATTCTTAGCACAATTCAAGTATACAGTGTTCTGCATCTTTAGATATTAAGGGTTGCCCTCACCTCTCATCAAAGAAACCCCTTTTTGCTGCAGATGAGGATTGTGCAGGAAACAACAATAGGACAAAATGCAAACAGTAAACCAGGATGTTCATGGGGTGTGCAGCACCACTAGACACATCTACAGTACATCTCCTACACCCAAGGCTTAGGGGACATCACAGAATAGGAGCATCAAGGCTTAGGGGACACCACAGAATAGGAGCAGAAAGATCACAAGAGTCAGGGACAGGATTTCTGCTGTGAGAAACTGTTTTCTATTTGTGACAGGGATGTTGCACTCACGTAATTCCAACAATATGATTTCATGAGCAAGACACCGGCAAGAGTGTCACTGAGTGTCATGCCAATGTGGGTGGGGAAGAATCTCACAAAGCCCCACCCTTAGATGAAGAGCCACAGGAAATCGGTGTGGGAGAATCAGTCTTCTGGTGAGCTCCTGAGAGGTCGTCCTATCAAGCCATCCCTAAACAAACATGCACATGAGAAACACCAGGCGGACTCAGCAGGTTGTAATATTATTATGAGGTAATGGAAGGGTTGGAGGCAGGAGGAGAAGAGGTAGAAATTATGGAAATACAGAATCTGTCTGAGTTGCTATGATGACAAACCATGACCAAGCAACTTGGAGGAGGAAAGGGTTTATTTGGCACACACTTTCACATCATAGTCCATCACTGAAGGAAGTCAGGATAGGAATTCAAGCAGGGCAGGAACCTGGAGCTGGGGGCTTATGCAGAGGCCATGGAGGGGTGCTGCTTACTGCTTTGCTGCTCATGTCTTGCTCAGCCTGCTTCCTTATAGACCCCAGAACCACATCCCAGGGATGGGTACCACCACAATGGTTTGGGCTTGCCTACAGCCCAAGCTTATGGAGACGCGTTCTCAATTGAGGCTCCATCCTCTCACGTGACTTTAGCTTGTGTCAAGTTGACATAACATTATCCAGCACAGTACTCATGTGTAAAATTATCTAAAAATTTAAGTGAAAACGACTTTTAGCAATTTTCAAGTGTACAATACACTGTTATCACTCACAGCTGCTACACTGTATGATAGGATTTCTCGGAAAAGTAAATTCTTAAAAATTAAATTACAAGCACTCAGATTAGGAAGAAGCAAATTTTATTTATATTCAACTGATATGATGTCAGATCTTAGTTCTGAACAATTGACAAAAAGGCCACAAGGACTAAAAAATGAATTGAGCAAAGTTACGGGGCAAAAAGTAAGTGCCAAAAAATCAGTTGCCTTTCCTCATGCTAGCAACAAACAATTACAAATGGGAAGTAAGAAAACAACCCCAAGGGAAATGTGGAGAATAAGATACTTAGAAACAAGTGTAACCAAGGAAGTAGGACACTGAAAGCAGAAACACCACCACAGTATAAGGGTTGGAAACTGATAGAAAGACAGCCAGTGTTCATGAGTTGGAAAATAGACTGTGGGCAAGATGCCAGCTCTCTGAAGAATACAGCTTCAGTGCAATACCCATCGGAACCCTAGTGGGCTTCTTTTTAGGTTTCTTCAGAAATGAAAAAAATAGACAAACCAAAAAAAAAAAAAAAAAAACACCAAAAAACAAAAACAAACAAAAAATGACCAATTCTCAGATTTTTGAAATTGCAAAGAATTTTAAAAGGCCAATACAATATTAAAAAAAAAAAAAAAAAAGAATAGCGATTTCAAGACTTGCCACAAATGTATAGTAATCAAAATGATGCTTTTGAAAACTTGTGTACAGGTAAGATCGTGTAGAATGTTTGTGTGTGTGTGTGTGTGTGTGTGTGTATACATGTACACATATACATGCATGAGGTCTCATGCATGACAGGCAAGCGATGATTGGGCTCTGAGGGTGGGGAGGAAGCCAGAGAATACTTCTATACCTCCAGCCCTGGGCAGGAATGAACCTGAGACAGATGACTCAGCTGGGATGGGTGAGGGGTGAGCCAGAGATGACCATCAGACCAGTGCCGTGGGGCCCAAACAGGGAGCTAGCCTGAGATGACCCCTGCCTAGTGTCATAATGCAGAGGCAGAGCTTAAGACTCCTGAGACCCCCTCGTGAAACAACCCCAGGAGCCACTGAGAGGCGCCAGTAAATGGTTGAAAAATGGAAGAGAAAGAGAAACAGAAGGATGTGGGCACCAGGAGGAGAGGCAGAGCCAGAGACAACTCTGTGAGGAACAATCCAATGTGAGCAGGCAGCAATGCTACTTGGGACCATGGTGGGGTCCTGGATTGTGCTACCAGGGTATCTGAGAGGAGTCCCAGTGGCGGTCCAGTGTTGACAGAGTAGCAGAAGCCAGAGGGCTCCTACCAGAACAAGGAGTCATTGCAATGGACGTTTGCAAGCAAGGACATGTGGGCAAGAGGGTCTACTGGGGGACACATCATGACACACCCCAGTGTCCAGGATGAGATTTCTGTTGGGGGAGAGTTGCAAGATTGGAGGGAAGGTATGGGGGGGCAAGACGAGTGGGATTGGGGTGCACAATGTGAAATTCAAACACACACACACACACACACACACACACACACACACACACGCGCGCGCGCGCGCGCGCACTAACACACAAGATTTTCGAAAACTCAACATGTCTCCATCGGATCCCTCCCTCCAGGGCTTAGGAAACCCCGTGGAAGAGGAGGCAGAAAGAGCGTAAGAACCAGGTCCTCTAAGTCAACATGGTCCATCCACAAATGAACCCACAGAAACTGAAGCATGCACATTGCTGCACAAGGTGAGGTCCTAGGGCTGAAAGAAATGGCCACAGGTCTTTACCCCTAGCCCAGAAGCCATGGAGGGTTGCTGACTGTCTGCCAATGAAAATTGAGGTTTTTCCAATGGAGTCATACTGGGATTTTTTTTTTTAAAGGTTGTTTTATTTGTTTACATCCTAAATGTTGCTCCCCTTTCCAGTCCCCCGTCCAAGAATTCTTCACCCATCCCCTTCTCCTTTACCTCCAAGAGGGTGTTCCCCATCCCCCTCCGTGTGTCCCCCTTCCCTGGGGCATCAAGTCTCCGCAGGATTAGACACATGCCATTCTCTCTCAAAGACTTAGGGGAAGGATTGAAGGGCAATTCCTCTGGATGGCAGTGGATGGCCAACAGAAAATGAATTCAGTGACATCACTGGAGGTTCCTTGTCACATAATGCTGTGTCAGGGTTTTAAATCTATATCTATATCTATATCTATATCTATATCTATATCTATATCTATATCTATATCTATCTATCTATCTCTATCTCTATCTCTCTCTCTCTCTCTCTCTCGCTATCTCTATCTCTATATCTATATCTATCTCTATCTCTATCTCTATCTCCATCTATCTCTATCTCTATCTCTATCTCTATCTATATCTATATCTATATCTATACCTATATATCTATCTATATCTATCTATATATCTATATATATCTATCTATCTTCTATATTTCCAGCTTAGTGTTTCATGGGATCCCTGTGTATGTATGAGTGGCTCCTGTATCTATATCTTATTTCATGCACCCCTCTTTCATTTTTTTCTTCTGTTTGCTGTTTTGTCTTATTCGAATGAATTATTTTTGTTTTACCTTATTATATTTTGTCATTTAAAACCCTTAATTCATAATAAAGACAAACTCTCCATTGCAGGTCGGGGCTTTTAGAAGCCCACAATGGTTGTGCAGAGATTTACTTTAGCCTAGTAAACGTTTGCCCCAGGCTGAGGCTTCAGAACTTCCGAACAGTTCCTCTGGAAGGTTTGGTTATGAGATACTTTCTATAGGCTCTTAAATTTAATGGGAAAGAGTGACGGATAGAATAGGCTCAGAGAGTGGAGAATTCCTGACATGTGGGGTGGCTTGTCATCCTAAAGGATCTCACAGCTTGTAACCATGGGGGTCCTGGGAGATGGGAGAGCCAGGTCTTAGGTTATGCAGAAGCTGGATGCCTCCTGTAATTCCCTTCTCCTCTCTAGGCCTCAATGCTCTTTTAGAAATGTCAGAATTAAGTTTGACATAAGAAGAACTCATGGCCCCAGCATCCCCTGCTTAATTTTTTTTTCCAGAAAGAAAAAAAGTCACCAAGCCATCATGGTCTCCAAGTGATGGGATTAGAGTTGAGCTTTGTTTCCTTCTTTCTGTTCTTAAAGTTTTTTTTTTTTCTATAATGAACACATATTGCTTTAATAATCAGGAAAAACCCCAAATGTCACTGAAACAGCAATTAATTCTATAAGGATTGTGCAACACATGAGAAGTAGCTTAAATCATATGTGAGGTGAAAAGCAAGTCCAACAGGAAATGAATATTCAGATAGTGGCTGTGTTGAAATGCAGCCACTTTGCCTAATTGTCAATTCATCTAATAACCAACTCTCTATAAATTCACATACACACAGCCTTTAGGTTTTATCTTACTTTTTTTTCTATTCAATTAGTGGTTTCTTTCTCACTTTGCCATCTTATGACATGTTAAACATTTTTGCCCCACTGTCTGAAGTCACATCTTAATATTCTATTCCTAGGAGTTAAATTGGCTCTGTTCCTCAGTCCTAAGAAAGTTTTAAAATCCCTGAATATGTAATTGTATCTTAAATCTACTTTTGAATAACTTAAGGACTTACTGGGCTGTTTGTTAGAAATTCTTCCTTCAGAATTTAATATTTCAAACTCACCTTTCTGTGGTGTCCAAACACTATGAAGACCATTCATTGCGACATTAACCTTTGTTTATTAAGTTTATTCTTACAAGTCAGTTGCGGACCAAGTAAGACATGGACGATGTGCTAAAAACAAAGCAAAATGAAGCAATAACCACCAACCAACCAATGAACAACAACCACAAAAACAACCCACGCTCATGAAATACTAACAACTCAATCAGTACACAGTGCCCAAAAGATGTAAGAAAGAATGAGAAGGGAGTAGACTCAGCCCACGTTGACTTTTAAGCACTGTCCTTATCTGACGGTATGAGGACAAATATTTAAATTGTTGTTAGGGATTATGCTGGCTTCGTAAATTAGTGGTTACAGGTTCTCTTTCAATAACCGGGACTTTACTAGCACTGAGTAGCTGGCGAGGTTTCCTGTACCAGCCATGTCTTCTTTCTTTTCAAACAGGTCCTAAGCAAAATTAGGTGTTGGTTACCACCAATGTATACCTACCACTACGGCACCTTAGGGTCACTGTGCCCTGCTGGCCATTGTTGTGGTTCATAGACTTCATAGCTGGGTAGAAGCTATTGGTTGCTTCTCTCCTTTGCACGATGCCTTCTGGTACCATGAAAGCCAGTCCTCAGGGAGTGGGTATTCAGGTCAGTTCCAGCTCAGGGGTCTCTGTGTCCTATTTCTGAGGTGTATGTTATCTTCAGCAGGAGGGACTTACCTTCCACAGCTGTGGAATAACCGAGGACAACAGAGGTATGTTTTGGAAGTCTCTTGGACAGCCCAGCCAACCATTAAAAACAGGGCTACTCAAGCCTGATCTCCAAACTGGCTTCACCAACTTGACATCTCTCTGGACTTGGTTCTCTCCTGTTAAGTGACTGCCACGGACCAAACTCAGGTTCAGGCTTGGCAGCAAATACCATTTTGTATTGAGGCATCCCGCTGGCCCTGTGTAGACATGTTTTCTTTCTTCTGCCTTGAAAAATCATACTGTTTGGTTCCTTTACTAAAATTTTTATTTCAGGGTTGATGTTCTTAAGCTACAGGATGCCTACCAGGGTATTTTTTTTTTAAAAAATAATGTCTACATTTTATTGAAAGTGATATATGCTAATATAATTTTCCTAAGTGTAAATGGATACAACTTATCTGGTAAGACATCATCCCAACACATTGCTTTGGTTCTTTGATATGGTTTCCATTGGCTCACTGGACATACTTACAGTCATGATGGGAATCCTGAAAGGCTAGTGTGTGGCCTTCTTAGAGAGGATCTGCAGCATGCTCCTTCCTGTACATGGACCATACCTTTTTTTTTCTTTAGAAATTTGAATATTTTGTAAGTACTTGAAACTTAAAATAATTTGGCAGCTGTGGAGATCAGGTGCTTCTCCGTTGTCAGCTCTGCCATTGCTATCTGCTTTTTGTTCTTTTATTTCAAGACTTTTAGCTTTTTATTTTTTTTTTAAAACTTCCCCTTTAAGGTCTGGGCTCATCTTGGTGTGTGGTCTTTAAAGTCTCTGCTCAGTAACCATAGTGAGTTCAGTCTTTTCTGGGACTTGTCTGGGCTGTGTGTGCTGGCACATGGCTTCTCAACTCAGACAAGGGCAGGCAACTCTACCTTAGCCTTTGCGTCTTACTTGTGTATAGTCTGAACAATGTCCCAGACTCAGACAGATGTACAGCCAAGCATGAGTGCCTCGGCCTCTACATTCCCAGGATGAAGTCGAACCTTTAAAAGCCTCTGTGGCCTTGGGTTCCCTGAATCCATCTTTTCTTTTCAGGGTTTTGTTTAGCTTCTTGTTTGCCCCAGTGACCAACCACCTTAGGTTAAATCTCAGATTCATATTGCTTCTAAAATATTTTCAACAAACATCTAGGACTAGGACAGTGGTTCTCAGCCTTCCTAACACGATGGTCCTTTCATACAGTTCCTCATGTTGTGGTGACTCCCAATCATAAAAATATTTTTGTTGCTACCTCAGAACTGTAACTTTGCCACTGTTACAAATCATAATGTAAATATGTAACCTTCGGGATATCTGATTTGGAACCCCATGAGGGTTATTCAGCCCTCAAATTGATCTAAGGGATCCAGAGAGAAGGCTATTTTCTGGGGACTAGTCAGATATTGAAGGCCTTTGCAAGGTCTTCCAGGGAGGGATTAGATAACCCAGGGATGACAGTTTGCTGGGGGTGAGACTCTAGAGGAATTTGATGCTGTCATGTCTGACCTAAGGCTTTCAGGCTAATGGGGTTTGTTGTGAATTTGTGCTGCTGCTTTTCAAAACCACCATAAGCTGGAGAACATGAGATGGGAATGGGGCAGGTGATGTAACGTGTGTCCTTACCAGGATGTAGCTCTTTCTCCTGAATTAAACTCCTAGCCTGCTGCAAGCCTTCTTAAAACTGAATTCTATGGCTTCCCAGACCCGGTGGACTGTACCCTCAAACTGTGAGCCTAAATACCCTTTCCTGGCATAAACAGCAACAAGAGCAATAAATGCATGAATTCTGTTTTATTTATTATTAATGTGCTTGGGTAAAGAAGAATGGAGTTTTAGGAGCAGGCAAGCATGCAGAAACAATGGTGTCTTGACTACACTCTGGGTAAGATCTGATATCATTTAGTTCGAAACTAGTTCTTAGCTAGACACAGTGTCTGTGGATGCTCTGCCCTGATAGATGTAGGGTTTACCTTGGATAATTAAAATATGACAATTGAACCTGCAGCTCTCAGGCCTGCATAGCTGTGCCCTGTGGGTGATCTGAGGCTTTTCACTCCTGAGTGTACTTCTCTGATGTGACATGTCTGCCACTTTTCAAACTCATACAGACCCATCAAGCATTTGTCTTGGAAAACACAGATATAAGGTACCAATCACAGTAACAAGGAATTCCCCCTCTTCTTTCATCAAGCTTGTTTGATGAAGGAGAAGTGACTCTGTGGAGGATAGAAACGATTCCCAGAAAACTCACAATTCCATTGAATTATAATACTCGATCGCCTATCATGGGCTGGGATGAAACACTGCACTCCCCAGCTGAGTGAAATTCTACTCAAGAGGTTTATGGAATAAACTAGCTCAATCTAGTTTGACTAGGACTCACTGAGCCTTTAGAAGACACAGCTTATTCTAGGCATCTAGGGGATAGCAAATTTCAGTCACATCTGTCTGTTTTCTAATGCTGGCAAGGGGTTTCACAGAGCTTTGGAGCACAGAGTGTAGTCTGCCTGGGCTTGATGCCTTCCAGCAAAGTTGTTCTGAGCACAGGCCTGAAGATTAGGCACAAATTTTACCATGCCATTGAAGACCCAATGATTATAAAATAATTAGTGTCTGCATTTTAAAAAGTTCCCTTTGGGTCTTTACAATTAGCTCAGTAGTCTAAAAGTAGAAATGCTATTGGCCAATCAGCTGAGGTTAGTGCTCTGAACTTTTCAGAAAGTCCCTTATTTAAGTGCTGAGATATAGATTTGGGGATGGGGGGAACAGACCATAGATCCATGTAAACTTCTTTACCCTTTAAACTGCATTTCATGTTTCCTTTTGAAAACAGGGTCTCACACAGCCCAAGCCAGTACCAGGGACAGACAATGTCATGGGGGAACTCCTCAGAGATGACCACTCAGATACAATTGCAAGTGTTTACTCTAGACATCTGGGACAGACAACACTCAGGTATCCGGGGACCCAAGTGCACTGAGTGTCTAGAGCAAAGGGTTTTTGAAGGCAAAAATATTCTGGCATCTTGCTATGCAGCTGCAGGGCAGTAGAGGGAACTTCATGCAAGCAAGCAGTCTGACAGAAGCTAAGGTAAGTGGTTAGCTAGAGAGGGAGGTTGTACAAGCAGGTAACTTAACAGAAGCTAAATTTGATCTGGGGTTCCTAGAATACAGTTGGGTAAGATAATTACCCATGGGATCCTCCACCATGGAGATTAAATTCTAATCAAACTAAAAATGGTCTCAGCAAGAATACAAGATGGAGGAACCTCTGCACTTTCTCGCTCTGTTGCACCAGGTCAGCCCCACCTGGTAGCACCCACAAGGTGGGAGAGGAGACCTTCCTAATGATGGAAGAGAGGGAGGAATATGGACGTGGGTGTAACTGGGACCACAGAAAGGGCAGTCCAGACAAATAAGGTAAAGACTTCAGTACTCTGATGACAGGTAAAATGACATCCAAGATGGATACATGACAAGGCACGCTGAGAAGGCATGGAGCAGAAATCTGGGCACAAGGAACTAGGAACACCCTCACATCTCTTTCCTCATCTTAACTTTTCTTTTGAGACACGATCTAGACCTGGCTTGGAACTCACTGTGTGGATCAGGAACTCGCCTGGAATTCTCAGAGACCCACCTGCCTCTGACTCCTAAGTGTTATAATAGTATGTTGGTGCTGCCTATTATGTGCTTGTTTTTTTTTTTTTTTTTTGGATACATAATGTCATGAAGCCCAGGCTGGACTTGAACTCATCATGTAGCCAAGGATGGTCTTGAACTCCTGATCCTACTGCCTCCATTTCTCCAAGGCTGAATCTACAGACAGGCACCCCCAGTACCATATCCAGTTTTGATGCTTATTATAAAACGGGCAGCTGATAAGTATACAGGATGCTCTCCTTATCTGGGAGTTATGCATCTAAAGATTCAACCAATCAAGTATTGAAATTCTTCTAAAAAGAAAATTACCCCTGTGCTGAGTGTGAATAGACTTCCTGTCATTAATCCCTGAGTAATACAGTGGAACAACGATTTGCATAACATTTACATTGTATTAGGGATAATAAGTAACCGAGAGATGATTTAAAGTTTACTGGAGGATGTGTGTAGGATATATGCAAATGACACATCATTTTGTTTAAGGAACTTGAGCATCAAAGATTTCTGGTACCCCCCAAAGAAACTAAGGACAACAAATTTCTTCCAAGCAAGCCCTTGTTAGAGTTTTAGGGGTTCGACAAGAGCCCTAAGAAAAGTCTTTTGCTCATCAAAAATGAGGACCAGATGAGAGATGAGAGCTAGGAGATTAGTGAACAGAAATGGTTATTTGCTTTTTATTCATAAAACATTCAGACAGGTCTATATTTGTGGCCAAACACCAAACCAACAACCACTTCTTCTCTTCTGGAGTGAAGATCTGGGACAGCCACACATCTGCCTGGGCTCCTGCCTAGAACCGAAGTTGGGCAGGGGAGGCAGTATGGGCATCCCATACCTCACAGACTTTAAAGTGTTCCTCTTACTGGGGACCAAGGTTAATGAGGTTAAGGTGGGATAATCCCCCTCCCTCCAGGCTTAGGTAGCAGAGGAAGAGATGGGCTAGGATACAGGAGTGTTACACTGTATCACTGTTACTCTGTGGAATGGTTGTGGCAATGTGGCATCAGAGGGAGCCAGCCCTGGAGAGCTCTCTAGAGAGGTTCCCCAGATGAAGGGTAACAGGGAGTTCCAAGGCTAAATCTATCTAGTTCTGAACACTGGCCCTCAGTCACTAGCTTTAGACTCTTTCAGACTCTTAGAAGGAAGTATTGCAGGTGAACAGTACCTGTCCCCAGTGGTGGCTAGCAGGAGTCTATTCAGAAGGTGGCAGTGCCAACACCCCAGGCTTTGAGATTACCTTACCTTTTTGTCATTGTCTCCTATTCAGTTTCCTGCCTTCCCTCCATCTCCATCCCCCGAGACTGGCCCCCAGACACCTTAGCTTCCACCTTCATCTTCATCTTCATCCTCAATTCTATCACTTATTCTAAAAAGGCAGGGTCTCACTAGGTAACTAAGCCGACTTTCAACTAGTGATCCTCCTGCCTCGGCTTCCCAAATGCTTGGGTTTTAGGCATGCAGTATCATACTCATTTTCTTACTAAGACAGTGTTACCCGAAAGCAGGGACTACAGATGTTGACACAAACGGTCCACAGGACATTACATTACTGGGTTCATAGCTCGAGGCCCTCTGTTCTCTTCTCTCTCCCTCCCTCCCTCCCTCCCTCCCTCCCTTATCTCTCTCTCTTTCTTACTAACTTACTCCTTACTTACTATTTTTATTTCTGTAACCCTTCCATGTCCCACATGTGAGGAGAGAAGAATTAGGTGGTGAGGCGTCCCAGCCAAGGGTATTAGGGACCATGGAGGGTCCTAGATGCTGGTCTCATTAACGACGTTTCACATGACCGTTCTTTAATCACGCATTTCAACAGAGTCCATAGAAATTGTGCAGAAAACTGAATCCAACTGTGTACCTTTCAGTCGCCACTGGGGGGCGCTGTGTGCTGTGACGGAAGCGCCACCACGGTCCTGCAACAGCTTAGCTTCCCACAGGAACTTGCGCCCTACGCTGGCTCCTCCCCACCTGGCCATCCACAAAGTCCCACGTTTTATTTTCATCGGGATTCAGACAAGACCCTGGCCAGTCTAATTTCTACTGGGCTAAACCCACACTCTTAGAGCAATCTCGTTGTTGTCCTTCACTGTTTACCTAATGTTATTTCCAGCACCAGGTTCTACCTGGCCTCTCCCTGTACGTGTGTGTGCCTCCTACGCGCTTCATATCATCTGTGGTGACTTTTCTACCACTGCGTGCTTTGTGGTTGATAAAAGGTAAGCCAGGTCTCTCTCCCACCGGCTGGGCTGGCTTCCGGAGTCCTGGCTTTATGTTTGAATCCGTCATGGCACCATCTCCCACACCATCAGCACGTGACTATAGCACAAAGGATCGTGTGAACAACTTGTGACGATACAGATAGGTACGTGTGCAGGTGTGCACATGGTGCGCACACGTGAGAATTGGGTGAAGGTCAAAGGACAATCTTAGGGGCTCCACCCTTGAGAACAGTCCAACGTCTTTTGTTTGAGACGGGGTCTCTCACAGGCAATGAGCTTCATGAAGTTCAGGTTAGCAGACCCTGAGCTGGCAGAGATCCCCGTCTTCCTCCCACTCCCCAGCCCCCCGTCCCCCATCTCAGAGCACTGGGTGTGCAATGTCACCCGGCTTTTTAATACAGGTTTCTAGGATCTGAACTCGGGCCCACGCATTTTCCAGGCGAATGCTTTATGCACCGAACCATCTCTTTAGCAATTTAACCTTATTTTAAAGGTGTAGAGCCCAAGATCCCAGGAGAAACATCCTGTCTAGAGGCCCTAGGATGTTGGCACAGTGGGGGAGCAGCCAGGACCCTAGCTGGCTTCAGCAGTTACCCCAACCCCAAGTATGGTTTCCTCCCAGCGCCCCGCTGGTCTTTTGTTCTCTGTTCCTCTGGTGGCACGCTTCCAGCTGGGCTGATTCATGGATCTGGGACCGCATGGCTCCCATTAACTTCGAGGAAAAGGCATAAGGCAAAACCCACATCAATCAAGACTCTAAAATTACGCATCCATCTTTGCAGGTGACGCGTGGATTCAGATGAACTTGGAGAGATGAATGACTATAGGAAAGCTATTTAGATTTATGAAAATTGCTTAAGAGTTTATATCGAGTCCCCAAATGGAGGCTGACTCTGTGTTCTCAGCCCAGATGACATACACAGCGGTGATAAGAAGTGGGTTGTTGCTGTGTAACAGCCTTGTGCTTGAAGTCAAAGGGGCGGGGCTAAGGGTCGGGGACGAGGCGGTTCACTGCGCAGCTTGCGTTAGCAGGCAGTCCTTTTACCTGTGGGATTGGTTTTTCTCATTTTATGTTTAAACATGTATTTTCAATTATGTATGGTGGGGGGTCCCATGTGTGAGTACAGTTGTCCACAGAATTCAGAAGAGGGCATCGGATCTCTTGCAGAGTTATAGGTGACTATCAACCCCTAATATGGTTCTGGGGAACTGAACTCAGGTCCTCTGAAAGAGCAATGATGCTCTTAACCATGGGACCGTGTCTTCACCTCCCGTTTTCTTAATTTAATTTTTCATTCTCCCAATGAACTGAAGAGGCAGCTTTTGCCCCCATTTTACAGATTATGGAAACTGAGGCACAAAAAGGATAACGTGCTTGCCCAGGGTGGTATTGCTACTAAAGGACGAGACAGAGTGTCTATACCTTTGTGCCACTTTATCTCTTAAACGAGACCTGAGTCTGATGCACCAGGCACAGAGTAGGGCCTTTGTGAGGCTTTCTGAAACCAAATCTCCAGGATAGTTTCCGTTTCAGAGCCCGGTTTCAGCCCTCTGGGACCTAGTAGGTGCTCAATTAGCCAGAGCTGCACAGCACAGTTCTGTGGGAACGGCTCTGCTTTTATGTGATGACTTGCTTAGATGCATTTTAATATGCAGACCACAATGCTGGCACACTGTCTTCTGGACGGCGAGGCGTAGGCATTCATTATTTTATGAGCCGCATATGTCATGCAGAGCACAAGCCCCTTTCTTAAACCAACACAACATGCAAATAGAAATTTCATGTAAAATCACACTCAGACAGATCCAAAGTAGAAACAGATGTCTGAAAAATATGAATGCCGGGCTTATTAAATATTTTATCATCAAATATTTCATACATTTCAGAAATGTCATCTGTGAAAACACAGAAATACCGCCTCAGGAGAACCAAAATATTTAATCACTTTCAAGAAATTCTTAAAAATAAGTCCTCACCCCAGAACTATTCCAGGCAGAGAACAAATTTCCAGGTGCAGTAAGCTATATTTATTACATTTTCATCAAAATCAGTAACCTAGTTGAAGGAGATACAGTAATCAGTAAGGCCATTATTAGGTAAGATAATGACTTCTGAATGAATTCTCTCATTAATCTCATTACAAAAATGGTAATGGTACCTGACTAATCATGCCAGAGGGGAGAGCTGTGTTGAATCAGAGCAAAATTAAGGCTGTAATGATTGAGCTGTTCTTGTTTCTCCAGGAAAACCGCACTCAGGGCTTGGAGGCTGACTTTAGACTCTTCTGGCCCACTGGACTGCGCATCTGAAGGCTGAGCACTTGAGGGCAGGGTAGGAAGCCCTGGGTGGCAGCAGGCAGGAGAACTGGGCTCTATCTGTCTCTGTCCCTTACTTCCTGGGTGCCTTTGGCCGGGCAATATCTCTCTCTGGGCTCCATTTGTTAGACTTGGTCCGTGCTTCCATCCTTGATCCATCTCTAGAGTCTGTTCTTTGCCCATCAACCGATGTGGTCCAGAATGAAGGTGGATCACCTCAGCACCAGTAATGGCTGCCATCTCACCCGGACAAGTACCCAGGCTCTTCGCAGGACCACACACTCTGCCTTCTTCATCCTCAACACTGCTCTATCTCCACACCTCGAAACTCTTCACTGCTATTTCAGCATGTACATACATGCCTCTGTCACCACTGTCACAGTTGTCCCTGAGCTCCGCTCTGCACTTTTCTCTTACTTCCTCAGTCACCTCTTTGTCTTTGCTCAACTGTCACCACATCATGACATGCCATGTCCCAGACCACCACGCTGAGCACTGCGACCTCTCTGTCATCACTCCTGGCCACTTGTTCTTTCTCCCTGTTCTTATTCACTCCATGATTTATTGTACGTCTTGTCTGTCTTTCTCCTCAGTTTCCCCCTCTGGAATGTAAGATTCCCTGAAGGCTTAGCATGGTGATAGCCTGTCTACATGCCAGGCACACAGCAGGCACACAACATTCGAGGAACAGAGAATTGCCACAAAGTAGGTGGGGATGGATGACTAGGGGTGACCAGGGATGACCAGGGATGATCAGGGATAACACAGATGATCAGGGATGATTAGGGATGACCAGGAATAACCAGGGATAACCAGGGATGACCAGGGATGACCAGGGGTGATCAGGGACGGTCAGGGATAATCAGGAATAATTAGAGATGATCAGGAATGACCAGGGATGACCAGGGATAACCAGGAATAACAAGGGATGATCAGGGATGATCAGGGATGACCAGGGATGACCAGGGATGACTAGGGATGATTAGGGATGACCAGGGATAACCAGGAATAACAAGGGATGACCAGAGGTAATCAGGGATGACCAGGAATGACTTGACTAAATGCATCCTCAGGCAGGAGTATGGGTGGGATGGTCCATGCTTTCTTTTACGGAGTGGAGCTGCACCAAGGTTCTTTATTTCCATGAGAAAGGATAGAGCCAGAGTCAAAGGAAACCTCCACAGCCAAGAGGGTAGCACCCATCCAGCTAAATGGCTTCATCCCAAGTTCCAGCACCGGCGTAGATAGAGCAATCAGCGGTGCTTTATTAGGCTCCCCTTGGCAAAACTAAAGCAGGTGACAAATTCATGCCAGGATACAGAAACAGACTCTTGCTCCTGGTTTATAATGGTGGCAATGAGATGTCAGGATGCTGTGGGTGTTCATTAAATACTCAGTGAATTAAGCCTTCAATTAACACTTGAATTCATTTTTATAGAGGCCAGCAGTAGATTGCCCACGGCCAGCTCAGAATGTAGAAAATATACCTCCCAAGGGACTCAGACTGTAGGAAGCACACTCCTCAAGGGCCAATGGGAAAATAGGGAAATACTTACCCCAAGTCAGGGGAGGCAGGAATAAAGTCAGTGCAGCCTTTAGTATCGACGGGACCAGTATGCAACAGCTGGATGGCTTTTATTGTTCTGTGAATTTAGAGCTAGGGTCCCATCACACACCCTGACTCCAGATCACTAAATGGACATTATCCCAGCACATCAGACCAAACCTCAGAACACTTTTCAACACAACACAGCAACCAAGCTTCCAGTCTAGACAGGTGAATGAAAGCTCACCTCAAAAATGGAACTGCTTTCTCTAAAGTACAGGGATAGATTATGGATCGAAAACCATGAGCATTAAGAAGCAAAACTCATACCCCAGTGTGGTGGGGACATGACTCTGCTTCCAGCACATTGGAGGGTGGCAAGATGGAGGCCAGCCTGGGCTACATAGACCTTGTCTCAAAACTACACACCAAACTACTTCTTGGAAGTAAGGATGTTTGGCTGGGGCAGGTGCTGTTCGAGAGGCTGCTGCTGTGTCCTCCCCACTGATGGTATCCAGGAGCCATCATGGAAAGCACTCGAGTCTGCACTGGAATGTGGTTAGTTTGACAGTTCAGACCCATGACTATACCCAACCAGGCACGTTAACAGTCAGGGATGGTGAGTGAGGCTCAGGAAGAGGAGGGAGAAGGCAACCAACTGGTCAACCCAGTGTTCAACACCTGAATGTTCCTGCTTGGGGCTAGGAAATTTGGTCATCCTTCTGCTAACCGGGTTCCTGCTTCGTGATGTCTCACTGGCATTATGTCGTTTGCTTTTTTGACTCAAAACCTGTTTAATCATTTGATTCAGCATTCTATCTTGTGGCCTTTGAGTTAGAGGGACTCTCTGTGGGCCCTGTGGCGAACACATACTAAATAACTGCATTGGCTAGTTTTTATATCAACTTGACACAAGCTATAGTCATCTGAGAAGATGCCTCCAAAAGAACAGGCTGTAGGCAAGTCTACAGGACATTTTCTTAATTAGTGATGTGGGAGGGCCTTGGTTTTTTGTGGGTGGAGCCATCCCTGAGCTGGTGGATCTGGGTTCTATAAGAAAGGAGGCTGAGGAAGCCAAGGGAAGCAAGCCAGTAAGCAGATAGCCTATGTCTTTGTTAGATCTATGTTCATGGACCCTGTTAGTGCATGTACCAATGCAAGATGGTCTCTGTCTCCCTCCTTGCATCTTAGCTTCCCATCTTGATGCAGGGCACTAGGGAGGCATCTGACCTTGGCTTGGAAGGAGCCAGTTACCCACAATCCCTTCTGCCTATGGTTTCTTCCCAGCACCTAGACCAGGACACTGGAGTATGCTCTTCTTATAGGTCTTCATCTCTCCCTCTCCTCTCTTCCTTTTCCTCTGATAAAAGCATATCTTATTAATACTCATTATGTCTACAGCAAGACATTATGGAAAGAATTCCCAGCCCAAGGAAAAAGGGGGTTAAGCATCTGAAGACCTTTGAGTCTTTTCCCAACATGGCCCCTCTGTCAAGCCGGCCATTTTGTTACTGTCTTTGTTTCACGATTCTGGTCTGAAGAGAGGCAGGCTGATGACTCTTTTGAGCCAGACTCTAAGTGGCTCTGAGGAGAAAAAAAAAAAGACCATTGATTTTATAGATGTGGAAGCCACAAGATAGTGTGAGTCTCAGAAAATATAGTTTTATATATACACATATACATACACACACATATATATACATAAACATGTATATTAACCAGAATATGCAAAAAATGTTTACTATAGTCATATTTGTAACTGAAATAAAATCAAGAGCAAATTGAATATCTAGTGAAAGGAGATAGAAGTTTGATCTTAAGTGAGCATTGTTCGTTCATTTATATAGGCAGAATCTTCTTATGTATTACTAGGTAAGGAAAGCCCAGTGTATAACTCCCCACATGTGGTAAAATGACAAGTGGTTTTTAAAGAAACATTTGTTTCCTGCTCTTTGTAATGTTTTCCAAAATCTAGGGGGCATGGTTTGATGTGGTGGCTTTTGTATGCTTGTTTGTTTTGGTCAGAAATAAAGAGATAACCAACTCTCTCTCTCTCTCTCTCTCTCTCTCTCTCTCTCTCTCTCTCTCTCTCTCTCTCTCTCTCTCTCTCTCCTCTCTATGTCTCTCTCTCTCTCTCTCTCTTTCTCTCAGAAAGACATGTGACCCTTTGGTGAGCAGGACAGAGGTGCTGAGTATGCAGAAGACACAGTAGACCACTTCTGAAGGTTTGAGAGACTCTGGTCCTCTGTCCCTCTCTACTCTGGCATCTTGTCTGGGGATGTAATGAAGGAGGAAGCCCACTCTGGTGATCCCCAGGCTGTTGGGCAGCAGCCAGAGCTCCCACCAGCACAGAAAGTGCCTGCTCCGCACGGGGCCTCCCCACCACCGACACACGCCAATATAATAAACAGTCTTAGTGCCCAGAAAGCCCGCTGTCTGGTCTCCAAGCCCGAGTACCCGGGAGCTTCAATCTTTTATGAAATAGCTTTTCATTTTCCCTTCTCAACTAAGGGCTTTTACAAGCCACCGAGTGGTTCTTTGTACATCAATTTTTAATCTTGTTAAGGTCTTATTTTTCCACTTGACCAATGCTCAGTTCATAAATAACACATCAAAAATTTGCTCCAATTCTTTCTGTAGGTTTTTGTTTGTGCTTATTTTTAAATGGCCTCCTATTGAGAAGAAAGAACGTGGCGGCCACGTCACAGTCTGCCCATGTCCTTCCCTTGTATACTAACTTTAATGGCTGCCTGCGGACAAGCAGAGGAAAGCCCCTGTTCTCAGCATAGTGCTTGAGGCTGCCACGTCTACCCCCTTTTCCTCAATCATCTCTCTTCCCCTACACCCGGGAAGACAGAAACAATCCCTGCTTCAGCAAAGACTCTACTCCCGGTCTTACCGACTCGGCTCACCTGTGATTTCTATTTTGGGAACATAGGAAAGGCACAAGACTGTGAGCCCAAAATAAATCTTTTGTCTTTAAGTTGATGATCTCCAGCATTTTGTTATAACACTGGGAAGGTGACTATGAATGTGGTCATCTGATATCCGTACTTTATTAAACCCCTCATGCAAGATCCAACCAAGGATTAGGTATTTTTCATCTCTTCTGCCTCTTTTTTTGTTTATCTAGAACATCTCATATTCTTATTGTCTTTGGGAAATTCTAGGTTACTGTCTTATGACTTGGTTCACATTCTGGAGTTTCTGATTATCTCTTTATATGATCATTTATATGTTCCTTTATTCTTTGTATTTTTTTAATCAAATACATATCATAGACTATATCCTACCCCAATAGTAAGGCTTAATTCTTTGCCTTTCATTACCAAGTTTTAGAGTAAAGGGTTCAAGCCACAACTCATTCAGTGTTGGCATCTGATTTGATTCTCTCTCCCTCCATCATGAATTATGTTTTTTAACGTCTAAAGAGATGGCTCTGGGGTTAAGGGCATGTACCGCACTTGCATAGAACTCAAGTTTAGTTCCCAGCATCTGTGTCTAGTGGCTCACAGCTATGTGTAACTCTAGCTTCAGGGGACCCAACACCTGCACTTACATGAACATGGACAAACACACACACACACACACACACACAAATAAAAATCTTGAATGAAGCATGCTTTGACATCATTAAGTCGTGAATTCATCAGAGGGTGATGTCATGATCCAATGGTTTTCCCCCTGAGTAGGCTATCTAACTGTCACATGTCATTCATCTTAAAGTCCACGTTTTTTCCAAAAATTTGCAATGCCCACTTTAATAGCCCCATAGTCCATGCGTAGCCAATCTGTTTCTGGTCTCTTTACTCTGCTCTACTGATGCATTGGTCAAGTCATGTGATGTTGCTCTCTCTTATATCCAAGGGGACTAGCTTTCTGGGCATCCACATACGCTTTTCTTTGCCTTTTCCTGCATGTTCCCAAATGTCTCCATCTGAGAACTGAGCTGTCTAGTTGCAGGTAACAGGAAGCACTGGCCTTTTCATAGTGGCTGGGCTAAATTTATTCTTTGAGAACTATCTTGAGAAAGATCATGTAAAAGAGTATCTGTGGGGAGGGTCACATCATCTTATTATTATTAATTGCAAATTTTATCAATATTCAAAGGTGCATAAATTCCATAATATTGAACCATCCTTGAATTTTTATGTGTTATTTTAAGTATGTTATTGGGCTTCTTAGTAAGATTTCATTAAGATTTTTGAGTAGTGGCTGGAACATGAGGTTGGCCAGGAGCCTTTTTTTATACAGTGTTGGTCAGGTTTCCATACCAATTTTATTTTGACTTTACCCCCCCAAATTGCAAGTTTCCATTTCTTTCTGTTTCTTTGAACACTTTTAGCAACACTGAAATCACTGGGTTTGTGTTCTTTCAATGTAATCTGGTTCTGAGGTTGTTCGGGTGGGCTAAGGATTCTACAATGTTCTCTGCTTATTGTGGAACTGGGTCTGTCCAGGCTGTGTCCGCCATTTCTGTTCAGCCATTTTTCCCCCTTGATCATTACCTACTCCAAGCTCTCAGATTTCATGTGTTCACAAGTAGGCCAAGGATCCTTCCACGTTTCTTCTGTTTCACGGAATACTTTCTCCTTCATTTCTGATCTTGCATGTTTCCTTATTACTTTTATGCTTTCAATTTTAAAATTACATTAAAAATCGTTACTTTTTGGCGGGGTGTGAACGTGGAAGGAACACATGCCACCCGACATGTGTTGTTACGTGTATTATGTGTGTATTGTGGTATTATGTGTGTATTGTGGTATTATGTGTGTATTGTGGACAATGCTTCAGACCCACGAAACATCAAGGAAATCCTCCACAGGTCTGTGTGCAACTCTTAGCAGCTGCAGCTCCATCCAGGACAGCTGCACCGTAGCGTCCTCCCACTGAGACTCATTAAGGTGCGCTAACATAACGGATGCACTGAGGTTCCAGGTTGTGTGGTGTCAGGCCTCCATCAGAACGTGCCTGGCCCACTGTACAGCTTTCCTGTCTGTGGTTCTTCCTTTCCTCATCACCCTGTCATGTTTCCAGGACCAGGACACATGGGATGCAACAGTTGGTTGGGAGTTGCACATGTGGAGGTCAGAGGACAACATAGCAGTTGGTTAGTTCTCCCATGCTGTGGGGCTTCAGGCTTGAATCAAGTTGTCAGGATTACCGGCTCCTGTCTTTACTCCTGAGCCATCTTACTGGAACTTTTTGTTTGTTTGTTTGTTTGTTTGGGTTTTTTTTAGAGATGTAATTTCTTGTAGTCTAGGTCAAATTTAAACTCCAAATGCTCCAAACATAGCTAGGGCTGAATCCCTGATATTCTTTATTCTCATATTAGGCTAATTATTTGCAGGTTTTGTTTGCTTTTCTTTTTTCCTGTAACCTATTAAGGTTTCCAGTGTGGTCTAATGTGCTGTTGGCTTTTGTGAATGTTTTCACAATCCACAGTTGAGGAAGCGCTGTATTTTCATTTCTCAGGACATAGGTTTAGATGGTTATATAGATTTATCTCATTTATTATTGTTGTCCTTAATTATTATTAATATTGTTGAGATAATCTCACTCTATAGCATGGCTCAGAACTTGAAGCAATTCCTCTGCCTCAGCTTTCCAAGTATTTTTTTTTTTCCTTTTCTTGGAGTGAGGGGGTATTATTTAAAGTATATCATTTTTGAGTGCATTTCTTTTTGTATATCTTACCGTTCCTTCTTCATAAAATTGGGGTATACATACATGTGTGTGGGTGCACATTTGCAGGCACATGTGAGTGCATGTGATACATGTATGGTGTGTACATTGTGAATGTACACATGCATACTCCCATATGTGTGCCCTGGATCTCATGTGGAAATAGGGGGACAACCTCAGGTATTTGTCTTTGACTCCACCCTGTTTGAAACAATCATTATTATCACGGCAGGAATCATGGCAGAGTCTAGGCAGACATGGTGCTGGAGAAGGAGCTGAGAGATCTAGATTTTGATCCATAGGCAGTAAAAAGAAATTGTGAGTCACACTGGGCATAGCTTGAGCATCTGAGACCTCAAACCCCGCCCACACTTCCTCCAACAAGACCACACCCACGCAAGGCCACACCCACTCAAGGCCACACCCACTCAAGGCCACACCTCCTAATAGTGCCACTCACTGTGTACCTCTGGGAGGCCATTTTCTTTGAAAGCACCGCCTCATCTGCTTCATCTTTGAGATGAATTGCAACCTGTGAAAATCAAGTAATTCATTTTGTTTCAAGTTCTTTCACCCAAATTTTATTGTGTTATAGGTTAAGTTGTCAGTTTTTCTCTGACTGAGTCCATTATTTATTTGTCCTGGATCAGTTTTCAATATGTGCCTTTAAGACACGATGGAGTTGAATTTTATTGAACGGGTTGATCAGAAAATCTTTTTTTTCCAGAATATAAGCCTATTTGCTTTGGTATAATTTAAGCTGAGCCTCAGCCCTGCTGTTTGTTGTTAACATGTGCTAACATTTACCATCCAATCAGCTTAACCTTTTCCTTGGATTTTATATTCTTCACTCTTTAATTTGACATTTTTTGATTGTTCGGTTGGCTTCTGAATCCGCGGGGTTTACGTTTTAGATTTAAGCAGCTATGGACAATATTTGGAAAGAATTAGAACTGTGTAAAAACGTTCAGACTCATTTTTTTGGTGCCATTGTTTCTCTTTTTGGATAGAATCTCACATAGACCAGGCTGACCTCAGACTTAAATATGTAGCCAAAGACCATCCTGAACTTCTAATCCTCCTGCCCCTCTACCTCCCAAGTATTGAGATGGCATGTTTGTGTCACCATATGTGACTTATACGCTGCTGGGACCAAATCTAAGGCCTACTGCATGCTGGGCAAGTGTCTTAACTCACATACATGTGCTGTCCCATATAGCCCCTTAAATGTCATTTACATTGTATTGGATATCATAAGTAACCTAGAAATAGTTGAAGTATACAGGAAGGGGTGTATAAACATTGCACCACTTTATATAAGAAACTTGAGCCTTGAAGTGTTTGTTACTTCTTGGTCTTCTGGAGTGAGTCCCCTGGGAAGACAGGAGTTCAACAAATGAAAGTCAAGAGGGGTCAGGCCACGGGTCAAGGAGGTCACATGCAGAAAAAAACAGAACATATTAATATGGTGACAGTGGCTCCAAGTGGAGTCTAAAAGCAGGCAGTATGTTGGGACACAAGAGAGGGCAGGGACCAGGCCAAGGGGCTGGGCCAGGAGCGAGGCCATGACACCTAAATCCATGGGGAATCCTGAAGGAGTACTTCACTGAGGAGAGACATGGGCGAGCACGGAATCACAGCTCCTGTACGCAGAGGGGATCGAACCGGTGGCTTGGTCCAGTTTCCCACTCTACACAAGAAGCCTGCTGCAGGAGAGGAACTCGTTCTCCTGGGCAGCCTTCGAACCCTGGTCCTTCTGGTTCTTAGACTTCCCTCATGAAGCAGCTCTGCCTTTCCTTCTCACACCTCCTCTGGGGCAGCATCCACGATCCAACTGCTACCTTCCAACTATTCTGGCCCGGGTCCTCAGTATGGTGACTCTAGTTTCCACTTCATGCATCTTGAGCCTCACGTTGACCCCATCTGAATCCTGCCAGGTCCTCCACTTCATCTCACAGGTCTCCATCCTTCAGAGCACCACAGCATTAAACGGATGGACATTCTGCTGCTGAGCACATCTGACTGGGGGTGGGGGATACTCCTCCCTCAGAAATGCCTTTATTTCAAAGGGGCCTGTCACTCAACTGAGATGCGCAGGAGAAAGAGAATCTCAAGAAAAATCAGGGTATTTGCATTACAATCCACCTCGGTGCCCAAAAATATCCTGCTGAACATGCAGAATTTCTAAGGATAGAGTGTGTTTTGCTTATTCGCAGGAAATAAATGTGTGTGTGTGTGTGAGAGAGAGAGAGAGAGAGAGAGACTTAAACTCTCAGGCATGCAGAGTCAAACATCTGGTAAATGTCGACTATAAAAATCACCTTTGACCCTGCAGATTTAGGATAGAGGGAGTGGGAGAGGGGAGGAGAGGGGAGGTATCTCTCTTCTCCTCTGCCTGATCATCCATCATTCCTGGTGAAGACTGGGGGTGCTTGTTGCTGTGTTGGTACATGGAGTCTGTCCCCAGTGAGTTCTTTAGTACCTCGGAGAAGGAGCCAATTCTCTCTCCAAGGAGAGGACGCCATTGTCCTCATCAGACAAAAACCACTCCTTTCCATTGTTTTCTCTCCTGCCTTCCAAGTCTGCTCAGCTGGGCTTGGGTAAGGGTCTGACTCGCCCCTGGTCCTTCGAACCCGGAGTGTGGAACAACAACTAACTCCACATCTGTTCCATACTGACCTCAGAGATACAGCGTAATCAGGCCCAGACCAGAGTGTCACAGTAAAAAAACAAAAGAGTCAATAATCTTTGGCTTCTCAGTGCAGATAAAAGTTATATTTATTCTCGGCTGGATTTTATCAAGTATGAAGTAATGTACATTAAAAACTGGATCCCTTAAAAATACTCCATTGCTTAAAAATTCTAAGCCATCAACGGCATTAGAAACCCACAATGTGGATAGACTTGCTCTACTTTAAAAATCTGCGATCTCCTCGGTGCAGTCAAACAAAGCATGATGTGGCGAGGTCTCCTCTGCGTAATTGGAGAGGTTCACCTCTTGAGACAACAGACACCTTGTAAAAGATGAAGGACGGACATCCACCGTCCCAGCCTCCAATGTCCATTGCAGCTCTAGAGTGGAGGTCGTTTACTTCATATCTGAATACGCCAACTCACTTTGGAATAGAAGCTAGTATTATCAAGAACTGAGAACCTTGTGGACATCCGGCGTGGCTGCAGGAGCAGCAGCCACAGCCCGGGGCACAGAGATGGGGAGCTGGTCGATTGCGGCTACACTGTTAATGTTTCTGTGCGTCCCTTCTGGAGCGTGCCATTGGATGGAATACAGGTTTCCTGGCAGTCTGTGGACTTAGCCCATGTCTTGTGAGCACATTCACCCTCTGAAATCAGTCTGCTTTCTCGGCTGAAGCACCACCAAATGTATATTAGTGGAGTTAAAAGGACTTTTGAAGTTCCTGCCTGTTCCGCCGAGTCTTTATTTTCTTAAATGATGATGAATTAAAATGTGCTATTTTGGGCCAAAGCTGCCTTTTTCTGATGCCTCAATGACACGCTGAGAAGAAACAAAAACAAAAAACAAAAACAAAAAACTAAGTGAAAACCACTTCTAGGCAGAATGCCCTCATGAGACCCTTATCTTCTGCAGCCGCTCGGAGAAAAGCTCTCTTTCTCAAGTTCGACCACGACGCCACGCTAACAGTCTTGAGGTTTCCAAGCTGACAGTATGCTAAGTCAGAAAGTGATTCGTGCACTGCAGAAAAATTCTCAGTCTCATCTGGGAACTTTATCAGAGCCATTATTAAAAAGGTAAGCAATAAGATATAAAATGCCCCAGACAGTAACGATGCGTAGGTCTCATCTAATATATAGAAATGCGTATTGAGTGTTAAGGAGATGGCTTAGTTGGTAAAGTGCTTGACACATAAGTATACAAACACACCACACACACAGACACTACACACCACACCACACACACACAACACACACAAATACACACACACCACACACACACACCACACAAACACACATATACACACTATACATCACATACCATACACACACCACACAAACACACATATACACACTATACATCACATACCATACACACACCACACATATACCACACATACTACACACACATACCACACATCACATACCATACACACACCACACACACCACACATACTACACACACACACACAGCATACACACACTATACACACCATACACACATACTACACACACACTATACACATACAAACCACATACAAACATATATCATACACACCACACATGTCACACAAACCACACACACCACACATACACCACACACACATACATACCACACACACACACACACACCACACACCACACACATACACACCACACACCACACCACACACAAACACACACACACCACACATATCATATACCACACATATACCACACACACATACCCCCCACACATACACATCTGGCTTGCAGTGTATAACTACAAATCCCAGCAATGCAGAGGTAGAAACAATAAGACTCTGGGACTCACTGGACGGCTAGTCTTGCAGACTCTGTGAGCTCTAGGTTCAACAAGAGACTTTGTCTCAAAAAACAAGGTGGATAGAAGAAGATGCCTAATGTGAACTCCGGCCAGCATCTTCTACAGCCTGGAGCCTCTTTGATGCTGAGACTAAAACCAGGGTGGGGGACCGTAGCTCAGTGGTAGAGTTCTCGTTTAGCTTGCGTGAGGCTCCGGGTCGAATCCCTAGCGCTGCAAAATAATTAAAATAAAAATTAAATTAAAACAATTCTTATAATAATGGGGGCAGCAGGGTCAAAAGCACATAGAAGCCAGCTGAAAGAGCTCCCACAGGGCAGAGATGGAATACTCTGAGCAACAAAATAAAGTAATATTGCATTATAACTCAAAGTAACCAATAACTCTGCTACCCCATTCTGGTATTAATGATTAATGAATGGGTAAGTAACTCAACGGGAGCAGAGAAATCTCCTGTGTAGAGCATTCTCGCCACTGTGTATAGATGGTTTCTTCTCATGGCTGTGAAGCACGTCCCCTGCAGAACTATGGCTGTGCACGAGGACCTTACAAAGAGCAAAGTGGGGGATGGGGGAAGAACCTGACAGACATTCCTGGGTCAGTAGGTCAAGGTCAGTACAGTGGTAGCAAGCACATCCCGCTGATCGAAGGCCCCTTACCGTGATGTGATACGGTGACTCTCTGCCTGTCTTCCTCCACCCACAGCCCCCACCTAATAATGGGAAAAACAGGCTACTCCTAGCAGAAGGACATTATACAAAAACACCCATGTCCTGCAGAAGAGACCATGTCGTAGCCCAGTGGGGCCGGAGAACACTGTCAGAGATGAGGCTGTGTTCTGGGGGAAAGGTTGAGGCATGAACAGGCAAGAACAGAAAGGACAGGCTTCAGCCTCAGACACCCTGTCACCCTGGGTGGATCGTATGAAGGCACCATACTGAATACCTGATGCTGATAATGCTGGACACAAGGTCTCTAGAGACCTGCAAAGCTCTGGCACCACTGAACGGAGGGTTGGCGAGGGGACTCACGGGTACTTACCACAAGCCCAAACACATGGTGGAAGAAAACAGACTCTCGAAAACTGTTCACCAACTTCCACACATGTACACACAATAAGTCAAATTTAATAAAGATTGCTCTAAAGTCAGCCTAGGGGACTCTATCCGATGATATAACATCTATGTGGCCAGGCTCTGAAATGGTAGACAGAATTGGGTTGGCAGAACTGAAGAAATGACTGGTGGCATTTTTCACAACTTTGGGGACAAAAGCAAACGGGCAGATTTAAAGTGCTCAGCTGTGGGCTCTCTAGATGACTCGGTGGACCAGCATTCAGATCCCAGGTCCCATGTCACAGTCAGGGCATTCCACAGATATCTGTAGCTCCAGCTTCAGATGATCTGACTTCCTCTCCTGGCCTCTGAATGCATACATGCATACACACTCACACAGACAACACAGCAAATAACAAAAATTTTAACAAGGTCTAGAGAGATGTCTCTTGATGCTCTTGTGAAGACTGGAGTTCAGTTCCCAGTACCCACAGCAGGCCCTTCACAACTACCTGTAACTGTCTTCTGTGGTCTTCTTCACACACAAACACACACACACACATTAAAAAAGGAGTCTTCAGAAACTCTCGCTAATGTGAGTAGGAAAAAAAATGATGACTGGATATATCAGTGGACCTGCTAAAAACTTGTGTGTGGTAGTAAAATATTTGCAGCTTTCAATGATTACACAGAAATGCCAAAAAAAAAAAAAAAAAAAAAAAAAAAGAAAGAAAGAAAGAAAAAGAAAATCAAGAACAGAAAAGGGAAGAGGGATAGTAGCAGAGATAAGCAAAATTGGAAATAATTATGCAACGAAAAGACTGAAGATACTAATTGTATAGAGAGCCTCTGGCCAGATTAATACAATTAAAAGAGAAACTACAAATGTAGATTGTTACAAATGAGAAAGGGGGATATGGCCACAGGTGGAAAGAAACTATGAACAGATGTATGGGAAGATGTGGAATATGTAAAACAAACTAGACCAAGTCACCAAGTCTACCTCTGTGCTGTTTGTAACTGAATCAAGAAGTAGGAAACCTTAACAATGTATCACATGGTTTTGGTTTTCTGGGGGATGGACTTAGGGCCTTATGCATATGAAGCAGATTCTCTGCCCCTGAGCTGTGTCCTCAGATTTCTTTCCATGTTTTACTGTGAGATAAAGTCTCACTAGGTTGCCTAGTCTAGCTCCGAGCTCCCTCAGGAGCCCAGGCAATCTTAACCTGCAATCATCTTGTCTCAATCTCCTGAGTTGCTGGGATTACAAGTTTGGGCCCCCAGACCCTTATAATTCAGTGTTTTTGAAGAAAACAATTAGGCCTGTACATTTTAGAAATGAGTTCTGAGGAGCTGTCAAGAAACAATTTCAGTCTTCTGCAATTTTCTTTTTTCCAGAAAGCCACCAAGGAAGGGAGATGCTGGGACTTGTGTGAATGGACCTGCGAGTTACAGAGATGCTGGTCCTTACTGTCCTAACGGAGAGGTGAGGATGCAAAACCATGGCTACACTTACTAATCAACTGACAGAAATGCAAATTTTATAAGGAAGACTCAGATGCTTCCTAATGCAAAGATGGTTGGAGTGAAAGGGAAAAGAAGGCAGTGAATACACTCAGCACTGTTTGATGTGAGGGTGTCTGGGAAAGCAAAATCAGGGAAGCACTGTCCTCATCCTAGGAAGGGAACAACCGCGCTACGAGCATATTTGATTGTAGAATGTCAGAAGTGAGTCATTTCAACTGTGGAAAGGTCCAAGGGTCCACTAGCATGGCTTCTGTACTAAAGGCACCAGCCAGTGCATTAAAAAACGAAAAATAAGGAGGTAAGTAAACAAACCAACAAACAAGCAAATAGTAAATGGGGTGGGGAGGAAAGATGGCTCAGGTGAGGGCAATGGCTACCAAGCCTGAGTATCTAACATATATTGAAACATATATTGGGCTGGCAAGACGGTTTAATAGAGAAACAGTGCTTGCTGCCAAGTCTGACATCCTGAGTCTGATCCCTGGGACTAGACCAACTCCCATAAATTGTCTTTGATATTTACATGTACACTGTGGCATGAGTACACCTCCACTCTGTGTGTGTGTGTGTGTGTGTGAGTGAGAGAGAGAGAGAGAGAGAGAGAGAGAGAGAGAGAGAGAGAGAGAGAGAGAGTTAGAGACAGGACACAGATAACAACTGTTACCAGGCAATCTTTGGAAATAGCTGACCCAGCCCAGAACAGAGGTTACCTGTAGGAGGAGACAGGGGTGAGGTGATGCGGAAGGGCATCTACCAAGGGAGTTGGATGTGTTGACAACGTTTCATTTCCTAAGCAGGGTGGCAAGGGCATGAATATACATGATATTATTTTTAAACTGATTCGTAGGTCTTGGTTATTGCATATACATTAAAAAATTTAAATAATAAAAGAGAAAGAAAAAAACCCCATAGTTTTGCATTAAGGAGAAGCTAGTACGTTCTTCTGAGGTTGTGTGGATAAAGGAAGAAAGTAGGCTCGGAATAAGCCTCAGAACTGTGTATGTGCTAGGCTCTCATTGGCATGTGGCTGTCCCTCTGTACATCAGCTCTGGAAAGTTGCACGTGAACTTGTTACCAGTGGATCTTCTGGCTTTGGAGGCCGAATGGCAGTCATGGTTCCCAGGTATATTTTTATAACTATGACGTTCATATCACGTGCCTCTGTTAACAGATAGAGTGGCCTTGAATAGGCTCCTTGTAAAGCTCCGTTGACTTGCTGAGAAAGCTCGCCATGTGACCACTGTGTACCAGCAGACCGGCACTCCGTGAAAGAGGAGAGAATGCTCTGTTGAGGATTTCATGGCCCCAAAGCCTACACTTCCTCTCTGGGGCTTTGCGGGGGGGGGGCGGGGGGGGGAAGCTTGCCAACCCTGATTCAAGGGGATGGGGGAGGGTGGGGGAGAGACTTAGAAGATGTCTAAGCTTTTGAGTTTGAGCAAACAGCGGGACGAGGAACTCGCTGGTCAACGGCCGTCGAGCTCTGAGAGAGAAGGGTGAAGGGGACAAGGAAGGCTGTTCTAGAAGAGTCTGTGTAGACCTGGAGCTATGGAGACAGGCCCGGGCTGGCAAAACAGAGCTGAGGTTACTGTCGGAGACAGTGGAGTAAGGATATGGCGGAGGGATAGGTGAGACGGAACCCCGGGTGGAGCAGTGTGTGGCCTCTCAGACAAGGGTCAGGTCTATCCCTAAAGTGGGAAACAGGACCACAGACCAAATGCCACTGGAAGGGTCTTAGAGGATCACAGTGGTGACTTGGGGAAAAGACATTCCCACGAAGACACTAGAATCCTAGTCTTCGTGGTCAGAGGATGAGAGAACAGACTCTCCAAGAGTTGGAGTAAGAAAACAAAAAGAGCCAGTGATGTTTCTGTCATGTCGAAAGGATGAAGAAGAGGGATAAGAGAGAATGGGGGAAGTTCCTCGTGACATTCCAGGTGCAGGGGGCTGGATTGTATTTGCACATGTTAGGGACACAAGGCACGTGTGGAACCCAGGAGTGCAATTCAGAGAAGAGCCATCTTGAAGTTCGAAGGCACGGCTCTCTCTGGGAATGCCAGGACTCAGCAGGTTCCTCCGGAGGTTGAGATCCAACACTTGAAGGGACGTCATCAGACTGTGCTAAGGTGCAGCCGGTGGGGAATGCATCTCCTCCCGTTTACACAGAACGGAGCCGATTCCTGAAGCTGACACACACGAGCTGGGAGGTGGGAAGTGGGGTATCCGGGTACCAGTAAGTCTGATGAGGATTTAATTAAGAACTCAATTTCCCCAGACTTCCAGTTCTCAGCTGCCTGATGTTTCTTTAATAGGAACTGTTGATAGGGCCTAATTATGGCAGGTTATTTATGGGATCAAGTCTCCTCTTGGCTCAATTATGTTTTGTTTGGGAAATTTGCGTTCTTTGAGGGCTCAGTTTTTAATGGAGTCTATTGTGTTCCCCAAAGATGCACTTAGTTTAGGGATCTCTCATTTGGGGCTTTGTCTCCGCCAGGAATCCCAGTGCCCCTGTCTTTTTCTTTCATTGATGAACTCCAAAGGCACGAGGAAGTGACTCCCCCCCCCCCCCATTCACAGTACTCCCATGTGGAATGGTTTACTTTAAATTCTCAAATTCTTCAAAACCTTGCTTGGATATTAGTTACCTGTGACAACCATGCCATGAGACGGTTCAGTGTGTAACAGGCCCTGCTGCACAAGCTTCATGACCAGAGTTCGGGTTCCCAGTGAGCACGTAGAGCACTCGCAGGCCGGGCAGGAACTGGAGCCTTAGGGGGCAGAGATGAGGTGCCCAGAGCAAGCTGGCTAGTGAGACTGGTCACACTGGTGAGACCTGGGTTTGCTCAAGAGATTTTACATCAGTGAACAGGGTGATTCCTAACATCAGCCTCAGAGCTCCAGAGGCACAGTCATGCTACACACAGCACACTCACACCTTGTACACTCACACACAGCACACTCACACCTTGTACACCCACACACAGCACACTCACACCTTGTACACCCACACACAGCACACTCACACAATGTATACTCACACACAGCACACTCACACCTTGTATACTCACACACAGCACACTCACACCATGTACACTCACACATAGCACACTCACACCATGTACACTCACACATAGCACACTCACACCATGTACACCCACGCACAGCACACTTACACCAGGTATACCCATACATAATGCACTCATACCGCATACACACACACAGAACACTCACACCACATACACTCACACAGCATACTCATGCCCCATATACCCACACACAGCACACTTACACCCCATAGACCCACACACAGCACACTCACACCCCATATACCCACACACAGCACACTCTACCATACACCCACACACATGCATATATGCAGACACGACGACACATGAAAATGGAAAATAAAAATCTTCAAGGAAGACAGAGAACACTCTGCATAGAGTCAAACCACGAATCCTGTGTTGGCCAGGTCAGATGGCTCAGATGGCCTGGGGCATCTGGGTCAAGGTGAAGTCCTGAGAGAGGATACTCTGCAGTGGGAACCACAAGTCATACCTGAATGAAAAAACACAGAAGATGGAGGGACATGTTTCCTCCTAAGTATGATGGAGAAGGTTTATTGCAGAGAAGAGGAAAACATAACCAGAGATAGAGACATCTGGGAGAGTCCAGAGCAAACAGGACCAGGCTGAGCTGGGTCGTGTGAGGAGGGGGAAGAGGGGAAGCAAAGGGAACCAGGTACAGCAGCCATGGGGGGAAAAGGTTAAAAAAAATGGGTGTGGGTAACCAAAAAGGCTGGATGATGTATGGAAGAGCCTCTGGGGCAGCCCAGTCCTTCGGCTGGAGAATTCTGGGTAGAAGGCAGCGTATGCCAGCCATATCCATAACAAGTAGGAACTGATGCTGGGATTCTGGGAGAACCTGGTGGTCAGGGATGCTTTGATATGTTAAATAGGCACCTCAGCCCTATGTCCCAGGGTTTGAGACTTGATAAAAGCCTTCTATAAACACACATGACCTGTGAGGTGACATCAAGAGAAAACAGCTGGCTGTCACTCTAGGTGTTATGGTTTGAATAGAAATGGCCCTGTAGATTCTTGTGTTTGAATGTTTGGCCCACAAGGAGTGGCAATATTGGAAAGCTCGGTCTTATTGGAGGAGGCATGTCCTTATTGGCCCAAGAATGTCTCTGTGGGATGGGCTTTAAGGTTTCCTATGCTCAGGTTCCACTCAGTGCAGAAGAGAGCCTCCTCTTGGCTGCCTGTGAATCAAGATGTACAACTCTTAGTTCCTTCTCCGGCCCCAACTCTGTCTGCAGGCTGCCATGCTTCCCACATGATGATAACAGACTGAACCTCTGAACCTGTAAGCCAGCACCAATTGAGGTGCCTCTGAGAGGCACCCTGGGTGTTGTTGAGTAGCAGTCAGGATAGTAAACTGTATGCTGTGGTAACAAAAGAACCCTCACCCCATTTAAATGTGCCCCAGACACAGACGCTTCCCACTCAGGTCGTATATTCCTTGTGGGGTCTTCTCAGCTGTCATCAAGCGACTTCCACTCAGAGATCCCTGCTGATGGAGAAAGACTTCCTGGAATGGTGTTCACCCAAAAGAATGAAGGAGAAAAAGACCTAGAAGCACATGTGAACTTCTAAACTCTATGCACACAGAGAAAAAATACTTTTGTTTGTCTGTTGTTCTGGGGGGTTCCCCGTGTCCCATTCTTGTAACTTGTACTTGTTGATGGTGGCATTTACATTCACAGTCTCCCAGAGACTCTCTTCCGTGTCCTTCCACATGAAGAGGTCCTGATGGGAGTGTAGCTATAGTAAACAGAAATAACAATAGATGTATCCTCACAGGTGTTCAGATAATTGACAGGGTGTTTATAAAATGCTAAGCCCGGGTCCCAATACTCAATAGACTACAGCCATTCCTGTTCAAAATTTTTACTTAGTGTGGTGGTTTGGGTGAGAAATGTTCCCCATAGATTCATACATTTGAACACTTGGTCTCCAGCAGGTGGCGCTGTTTGGGGAGGGTATGGAACCTTTAGGAGATGCAGCCTTGTTGGACAAAGTATATCACTTGGGGTGGGCTTTGAGGGTTGAAAGCCTCGTTCCACCTCCTGTTCTTTGTCTCTGCTTCTTGGGTATGAATGCATGTGATCAGCCACTTCATGCTCTGGCTGTCTGCTGCCATGTTGTCTACACTCTTATGGACTCCAGCCCTCTGAAGCTGTAAGCCCAAATAAACGCTTTTCCCCAGAAGCTGGTTTTAGTCATGATGTTTTAATTACATGAACAGAAAAGTAACCGATATACTCCACAATGTTGGTTCTATCTATGTTTAATTGGTTAAAGCCATCTGGTCTAGTTTGGTGTGTTCACTTCTATGGGAGAAGGGACCCACCGTAAAGAATAGTCATACAATCTTTCACACACAGTATCTTGTATGTGGTTCAAACTGGTGTATTTAAGTTCCTGTTTCTCTCATTTCTTTTGGACTGTGTTCAATGGTTAGTGTTGACTGTCAACTTGACAGAACCTATAATCACCTTGGAGATGAACTTCAGGGGAAGGCCTATACGGGATTATCATATTGCATTAATCGAAGATGGGAAGACCCAACCATGGTGAATGGTTTCATTCCTTGGCTGGGATCCTGAACTGTGTAAGAGAAGGAACAGGGACTGGGCAAGAATATGCACTTGTCTCTGCTTCCTGATTCTGCATGAGATGTCACCAGACGCTTCAAGTTCCTGCTCTGTCCCTGTCTGTGCCATGAACTGTGAGCTATAACTGTCTTTAACTGTGAGCTGAAATAAATACTTTCCCCCTTTGGCTGCATTTGTTAAGACATTTTACCACAGAAACATGAAAAACAGAAAAACCTGTATCAACCATAATGTTTTGTTGTGTCAGTGAATGCTGGTACCTATGCCATCTTTGCTCATAGCCTGTCCACTAGGTCTAGGAAATCGATCTGTACATCACAGACCCCTGGGTTAATTTGATTATGGAAAGACAAGAGAAAAACAAGGTCACATCCTCTTTACATCTCCTGGGCTAGACCATTTCTGCATCTCAGCCATAGGCACTGTGATGTCAGCTCCAGTGGGCTATAGAAACAGGTATTTCCAGACATTTCTCAGATTACACATGTATCCTCACAGGTGAAGCCATGGTAACAATGAAGAGTATATCAACAGGTAAAGGGGGGGTGAGTGAAGAGGACATAGAGTGGGGGACGAAGAGAGAGGACTGATAACGTACAGTTCTCTTTACTACACCGTGAAGAATATTCCAGCCTTGCAATGGACAAGAAACAAAACAGGGCATGATGACTGCTTAGGAGACCCAAGAACACGCTGTGAGCCTGGGTCCAGGACATGTCAACCTGGGCAGCAGGCGTTGCCTCCTGGGGTATCTGCCATCTATATGAACACTGAAGGACGGGATGCTTTCAGATTCGACTCTGTTGTAAATCCTGATTTTAGCAGTAATCTAGTTTCATTGCTTAGATTTATCATATGAAGTCTAAAGGGGAAAAACAGGTGATTGTGGACAATATTTAGCGTACGATTCTAGTCATTCATATTTAGACTAGTTTGCATCACTGTGGTATCATTGCAGGATTCTGTAAACAGGGTTCCTCCAAGATTCGAGTGTGCTCTCTAGAGTAACAAGCATGGATCTGTGCTGTTCTGCAGGATTACTGAGCTAGTCCGGCTGTGGCTACAAGGTCATCTCTCGAACTAGTGTTCTCTCCGTGGACATTGGTTATCTCCAACCTCCTGACAAATGGCTCTGGCCATGGAGCATTGTACGCATCCGTAGTTATTTATTTCTAAGGGACCGATTTCTGGAAGGCAAGCTGCAGAGCCCACAGGCAGGTACTATATTAGGACTTGGAGTTCATCAAATTCCAGCAGGTCAGATTGTAGCAGAGGCATGAGACCCAGAAAGGCCTGCTAGAGGGCTGGAGGGTCTCAAGGGATGTTTGAATCCTCAGAGACCGGGTGTCTGATTTAATTATGACTATGATTACACAGCACTTGGTGCTCATGACAAGATCCAGTTTCAGACCAAGGAAAATACTAACACTCAGCTCCATTGAACTCTTCTTCTTCTTCTTCTTCTTCTTCTTCTTCTTCTTCTTCTTCTTCTTCTTCTTCTTCTTCTTCTCCTTCTTCTCCTTCTCCTTCTTCTTCTTCTTCATCATCATCATCATCATCATCATCATTATTATTATTATTATTATTTACTCCCCCTCCTCCTTTCTCTCTCCTCCTCTTCCTCCTCCTCCTCCTCTTCCTCCTCCTCTTTGTCCTTTTCTCCTCCTCTTCCTCCTCCTTCTTCTCCTTCTTCCCCTCCTCTTTTCTTCTTTCCTTTTTTGTTTTTGCTTTTTCAAAGACAGGGTTTTGATGTGTAGCTCTGGCCGTTCTGTAACTCACTTTGTAGACCAGGCTGGCCTGAGACTCAGAGATCTGCCTCTGAGTCCCAGGATTTAGGCATGCGTCACTACCACCAGCTGTCTAGCAGATGTTTGCAAAGTGCTTCTATCTTCCTCTCCCTCTCTTCACTGAGGAAGGCATGCAGGGTCACGCTATAGATGTTCTTTGCTGAGTCCACAGAGAAGTCCAATATGCATTGTTCCCCAAGATGTTTAATCTTCATTATCAACTTGATTGCATGCAGTACTGCCTAGAAGACAGTGAGGCGGGCCTCTGGGTATGCCTAGGAAGGGCTTTCCCAGGAGAATTAATGAAGGGGAAAGACCTATCCTGAAAGTAAGTGGTCCCTTCCCTTGGGCTGTGGGACAAGAGAAATGGAGTGAAGGAAAGGGATTATGCCACCTGAATGAATGCTTCCACCTGGTCTACCTCCCTGGAGTCCACATATAACCTGTCATCATAATATTCTATGTGCATGGGGCCAACCAACTTTGGATTGATCGTGAGACAAAATATAAGACTCTTTCATCAAGCTGTGGTCCCAGCCATGCCGAGGTGACTTCACAGCCTAGGTGTGTGAGACACAAAAGCTACTAGCCACTAGCAGTGTGAATGGCATAGGACCATTCTGTACCCAAAGTCTGTGTAGGACAATTGAGCAGCTGGCAAGGAAGAAGAATTTCATCCTGTAAACATCTCTTTCTCTGGCCATTTACACTAGCAATTTGAATTTTGCAGCCTTTTGGATGTGAAGAAAAATGCAGGGGGAGAGAAAGAGAGGCTGGATAATAATCATTTGTCATTTCCATTGAAGAGAGATATTGATTCTCTAGAGGGCTCATGAACCCGGGGACACTTCTGGAATGCTAAAGCTGTTTCTACCTCAGCAGGGCCCCTTTCTGCCTAACGGGGTCATTTTCATCCTCAGACGTTCTTGGCAGTAGGATGGAGCCTCATTGACAATCAGAAAAACCATCTCCATCTACCCAGAGGAAGACTTCCATGTTAAATCATGCCATGTTACACATGATCCCCAGGTACCAGAGAAGACAGTGTAACCACGGGGCGGGGCTTCCACTCCACCCAAGAACAATGTCAGGATGCAGAGCTGGCTGCCATCACTCCGGCATGATTTAGCAGGACCCAATGTCTGGTCCACCTGTTCCTTCTCCTCTGTGCTGAACTCTGTGAGCCACAGCTTCTGCACATCTAATCCAGCCATCTTTTCTTCCTCTGCACACTGAAGCAAGGCTGGTGAGAGAAGCAATGCTCACACAGGAACTGGGGCGTGAGGTCACATGGGAACAGACCTCAGGGCTCCAGACTGCCAGGACATCTGTCACCTTCTTTCAGCCTGGCCATGGGAAGCCACCAGCCACAGAAACTTTCCAAATGGACTCCAACAGGACACAGAAAGCCAGTGGGGAGTCCCACAGTCGTTGTCAGCTGTTCAGTGGCAGATGTCCCTCAGTGACTGCAACCCTCCAGTTACTGTCACCATCCAGTGGCTTGGACAGGGCTTCCTTGCCTTTCCAGTAGACACACGGCTTTGAGCATCTCAAGAAGATGGCTTGAAGAAAAAAGTGGGGCCCGAAGAGATAGTTCAGTGTCCAAGAACACTTGCTATTCTTCCAGAGATCCTGAATTTGGTTCCAAACACCCATGTCGGACATAACTGTCTGTAATTTCACCTCAGGGTGACGGAATGTCTTTGGCCTTCTCGTACTTTTGCACTTACATGCACATACCTGCATGCAGACACACATACCTAACTGAAAATAATAATAAAAAAATCTATGTGTATATATAGAGCAAAAAGAGAGAGAGAAATCTATGTGTGTGTATATATATATGTGTGTGTGTGTATATATGTATATATATATATATATATATATATATATATATATATATATATATAGAGAGAGAGAGAGAGAGAGAGAGTATATATATATATATATAGAGAGAGAGAGAGAGAAAAGAGAGAGACAGAAATGAGGCAAAGAGAGACGAAGCATCAGGATTGCAGCTTGCAGGTCTTGTAGTCCATACCAAACCAAACTGAACTAAGCTAAACTCTTGAGTTTAGATATGGAAAGTGAAGTCCACAGGGATGGAGACATTACCCACGTGTATAAGGACAGTGGCCTGCCATTCTGTTTTTCAGACCCAGGCTCGGTCATCAACCTCATAATAGCTCAGTCCTGTCTCTCCAGCCTGGTTCGAACCTACCCTCAACAGCCCCCACGATATTCGTGCCCCTGGGATGTGGCTGGCAGCTGTCCTTTCCAGACGGTCGGTGCCACGCCTTCTTTGTGTTCTCTTGGTTAGGAAATGACGGTCTAATGCAAGTTATAACTCAGCCCAATTACACTCATAACACAAAACACTCAGAGGGGTCCAGAACAGAAGTGAGTCAATGGTAAGAAAACCTGCATGATCCTATCCCCAATTCTCACCACTACAGGAAGAACAGCCATGCCAGCATAGAAGCGGATGGTGACTGTGTGTTTGTTTCAGGGTCGTGAGACAACTGGGAGTGGTGTGGGGGGTCTGGGGAACACCAGTGAGTGCCTAGTCCATTCAAAGGCACAACTGTTGTTTAGTTTAGCTTTTTGTTGCCATGTGACAGTTCAGATCTGGGCCTGTCAGTCTTTCTGATATTTTTCAAGACAAGTCAGAAATCGGCATTTTTAAAAGTTAAAATGGCCTAATTATTAAACGTTGGCGCGACTCCTTGAAAACATTATCTGAGCCAAACAAAGCATCCGTAGACCAGACTCAGCGTAGCTGTCAGCTTTCTCTTTCTATGCCCCAGTCAGGATTCCCCTTTACCCCACAGCATCCCTCGGACTGCCTTCAGGCTGCCAGTGACGGTCCTTCTGGAATAACATACAGAACAAACCCTCATGGGTTGCAGTTCACTACAGGTTAACTTTGCCAGAAAAATCTGGCAGGGCTAGGGCACTGGCCAGCTTCATATTGTGAAGACCTGAATTCTGACTTTAGTACCCACATAACCAGCCAGGAAAGTGCATCCACCCACTGTTAGCACACTGCTTGGGAGGCAGAAACAAGAGACAGAGACAGGGGTTTCCCAGAAAGCAGGTTAACTAGAGCAGCAGTGAGCTCTAGGTTCAGTTAGAGACCCTTCCTTAATAAATAAGGCAGAGTTACGGTAGCAGACCCTATACCTCAACCTCTACGATTCATATGCACAGCACACACATGTACTTGTAAATGACTTTGCTCACACATGCATGTGCTTACACACACACAGAGGAGAGCAGAAGAGAGAGGAGAGAAAAAGAGAGATTGAGAGAGAGAGAGAGAGGCTGGGGGAGAATATGAGATTGTAAGATAGATTCTCCAAAGAAATTTATGTTTCTGACCTAGGCAAACACCTGCCCTACAACCTTGGAGATATAGGGAAGATTATGATGCTATGAAAGAGAACATGCTAATCAACTGTAAAGTTTTGTGAAAAACATGCTGCAAGCTCTTATCACAGTAGTTTTTTGTTTTTGTTTTTGTTTTTTTGTTTTCTTTGTTTGTTTTTTGTTTTCTGTTTTTTTAAGAATGTACCTTAAACTCCTCTCTGTCAAGAGAACACTAGTGGGTTATAGATTTGTTTTTAATGTAGACCAAACCCAGCGTTGTTTGCATATCAAAAAACTGTGAACTATTTCAATAGATAAGAAACAGAAAACAGAGTATGTAATTATTGGGTGAAGTGTTACATGGCACTGGAAAAAAAGACAAAATGCCCATGCTTGTAAGAAACAGCATGGGTTGGTCTGCAGAGGTGTGGTGGTTTGAATAAACATGGCCCTTACAGGCTTGTGTATCAGAAAGCTTAGTCTCCAGGAAGTGGCATTATTTGAAAAGGATTAGAAGGTGGGGAGCGGGTATGGCCTTGCTGGAGGAAGTGCGTTACTCGGGGGTGGAGGGGATTCTGTAATCTCAAAACCCATGCCATTCCAAGTCTCTCTCTCTTTCTCTGTCCACAGATCAGGGTGTAGCTCTCCAGTGCATGCCTGCACGCTGCCATGCTCCCCATCACAATAACAATGCACCAAGCCTCTGAAACTGTAGGCAAGCCTCCAGTTAAATTCTTCCTTGCCTTGGTCATGGTGTCTCTTCACAGCAGTAGAACAGTGACTAAGACAGACAGTGAGTGACCGGAGTTGTTTTTTCATCAGAATACACAGTGTTGAGACATTTGCATGACATTTGAAATCTCACCTGAATTGCTCTCCGTCGTTTAACGATACCTAGTGTTGTATGAAAACGTGAAGAGGGGTGGGAAAGGGCTGTGGTGTGCTACAGTTGTGACAGTGGCTGCTGATGGGTGGGAAGAAAAGGTGCAAAGGATCTCCAGCAAGGATAGCATCTTTTTAAAAGGAAATTATGCAGGAGCCAGAGAGATGGCTAAGTGGTAAAGGACAGGTGTAGCTATTCCGGAAGACCCGAGTTCAGATCCCAGCACTGACGTCAGGCAACTCATAGCTACCTGTAACTCCAGCTCCAGGGGGATGTACTGCCCTCTGCTGGACTCTGTGGGCACTGCATCCATGTGTTCATACACTGATACACATATACATTTAGTATAAATCTATAAAGTATAAAGCAAAACAAAAGGTTAGTATCTGTTCATTCTAGATGGTGAACATGCGGATCTCTATCATTCTCTGAGACTTATTTATTTAGTTTGTAATGGAAAGGAAGACAGGCAGAAGACCAGCTGCCCTACCCAAAGTCCTGTTTGGCTCTTATTGGTGATGTAGTTCAGTTTGATAGAGTGCTTACCTGGCACACATGAAGTCCTGGGTTTGATCTCCAGAACCAGGTAAATCAGGCATCATCGTCCATGCTGGTAAAATCAGTGTTTATAAGACACAGGCAGGAGGAGCAGAAGTTGAAAATGCTTCATGGTAAGTTTGAGGTCAACTTGGGCTACATGAGATCTTGTCTCAAGAAACAACAACAACAACAAATCTTTGGTCCAATTATGTTTTTTAAGCAGGGTTTCTAAGCAGCTCTGAGAAGGCCTGTGTTTCCATGACACTGACTGTAGCCATGGAGAGTCATTGCTTTGATAGCTACTGGCTCAAATTGAAAGAGTTAAAATTTTAAGTTGGCTCCACTGACACTGCCTTGAGGACAAGTATGTCTCAAGGCTAAGAACAAAATAACATGTTCAAAAAATGGCCCAGCCCCAGACCATCTGGACTCATAAGGTCTGGCTCCGCAGTCCAGAGAAAAACAAGTTTGAAGGTCAGTGTGCCCCAAAATAGAGTGGCCTAGAGTTAAATTGTGTCCAAAATAGACAGAGCATGCCAATTTGAATGAACCAATGAAATTGATATGCACCTGTTGCTAACGGCTTATGTGATTTTTCCCTATAAATATTGCTCCCCATTTGAGTTCGGGGTCAACTCCTCTATCTCCTGTGTGAGATACGTGTTGTCCCCAGAGCTCTTGTGTAAATAAACCTCTTGCCTGATTGCATCAAGATAGGCTCTTTGTGAGTTCTTGGGTTTGCATTCTCCCAGTACTTGAGCAAGGGGCTTCCCCAATTCAGGGGTCTTTCAAAACCAGGAAGAGAAGAGCGCAAATTTGATCTCCCAATGACTTTAAAATGCAAAGGGGTCCACTCTGAGGGGCATGGCATCGTGAGGGCACTAGATGTTCACACCAAGTTAGAAGGAAGGCAGCTGGCAATTAGATACCACCCAAGAAGACTTTTTCCTGGTTTCAGACTGTGTGGTTTTCCTGCTGTACATAATATGGTCTTAATCAACAACAAAGAGGCAGGCCATTATGGTGCACCTGTAATCCCAGCACTTGGAAGGCAGAGGCAGGATGATCCGGAGTTCAAGGCCAGCCTCGGGCACTTACATAATTGTATTTCAAGCTGAGATACGAGAGACACTGTCACTAAAGCAAAAGTTCCAGTGAAGATGACACGTAAAATGGCGGGCAACTTCCTCCAGGGTTTCCTGGTCACTGTCATCTCTGGGTGCTACCCTGTACTGCTGCCAGTCAGGGCCAGGCAAAGTGCCTTTTATGGGTTGGCATCTGCTGTTTGGGATCTTTGCTTCCTTCTAATTGCAGAATGTCTCTTCTCTCTGTGTGTTTTTGGCAGGGTTCTTGATTAAAATCCACAGTTAAACCTCAGCTGCCAAAGATGTCACTTAGGCCTAGATGACCATATTTCACCATCTTCCTTCCTTTAAGATATATGACTCCAGCAAGGACCAGAGAGAATGTCTTTGACATCACAGAAAGAAAGCTTCATTTAGAGGTTGCCAGGCTGGGGTGGGAGTGATTCTGTCCCAACCATAAAGGGACAAGAGGAGACAAAGAAGACAATCACGAAGAAAGAGACAGCAGAGGAAACTGACAGATTCAGAGGGAGAAAGCAGCAAAGTATTTTGTCTTAGTTGCGGACGCAGAGGACCCAAGCCCTTTGGCTCTTCTTCAGCGACCACGACTAATTGTTATGCACCAGACTATAGGAACCTGTCAGCGTCCGGACTCCCCTTCTGCAATCTGGCTTTTTATTACTTGCCATCGAACATTTCAAACATTGAACTCAGAATCTGCTAGCATCTGCATAAGGAGAACTCTGTTGGTCCTGCTCACTGTTTTGCTCCCAGAGTTAGGAAGAGCCCCTGACTCATAATCTGTGAAAAAAAATTCCTAAATGAATGAATAATTCATAAGAATCACCTCCCAGGATCCTTACACAAGAATGGACAGGACACATCGGGACCTCTCAGTCAGGAAGCTAGACTCCCAGTTCACCCATCTATAACATAGGAGAGGCCAGTTTCAGGCACGGGTGGTAGTGTGTGTGTATGTGTGTGCATGCATGTGTGTGAGTGTGTGTGTGTGTGCATGTGTGGGTATGTATTTGAAGAGAGGAGGTGTCTTCCTCAGTCACTTTCCACTGCAATTTTTTGGGACAGGGTCTCACTGATTGGGATAAATGCCTCAGAAGCTAGAGAGCTCCAGAAATCCACCCATTGCTGTGGGTTTCTACACAGCTTTAAATGCAGGTGTTGGGGATCCACCATCAGGTCCTCACAAGCAGTTTACCGACTGAGCCATCTTTCCAGCTCCTGGACCATGACTTTAAGGCTGGTACTGCATCAGCTTTCAGCCTGATGGGTTTCCTCCAACGGCTTCATGCTAGAGCATCATGGAGACCCTGGGTTCTACTTTTACACTTCCAAAACACTATCAGAGGGGTTTTCTACTAACACAGGGAACCAGTAAGACCCCTCAAGGGTGGACCCAAGTCAACTGCCCCCGCTGAATGCCCTTGGCCCGCATCTGCCTCTGTGAGGAATCTGTGCTAGGAATGGCTTCTTTGGCTTCTCCATCACTGGTGACCATTGCTACTGCAACCCAGGACTGTGGATTTTCTACTATCACCAGCTGCCAGATGGAGGTCCCGGCTGGTGTCTCTTCCCTCCTCCACTTCTGCGAATCTGTTCCAATTCCCTCTAGTGAGCCTCAGTCTTAAATCTTTTTCATATGCAAGTAGTTTATTCTCATTAAGAGAAATCCTATCTTCTGCTTGTTTAACTCTGTCAGTTAAATCCGTTAAGTTTATTTGTGTTTGCCCAGTGGTAATTTTTATTGAAAGAAAAAAAAAAATCCTAAACCCTCCACAGGGAGGAAGCTAGAGAAGCTCCCAGAGTGGCCCAAACCCTGGTCCTCTTCCCTTGACATCTCTGCCACCCAGAACAGAGCCTGCCAGCCATATGTGACCTCCAGGTCACACATCCCAGAGTCCTTTGGAGTTTTGCACTTAAGTAGGAACAGCCTTGGGTTCAGAGATTTTACACGTGTGTCTTTGTGTTAGAGGGATTCGGGGAGAAATGACCTCAAGGAGCAAGGTATAATTGCTGAGAAAATGTGATCACCAATGGACTGTGTCACACGTCTCAATGGCTTCATGTTTTCTGACTTCATAGGAGTGCAATGGCCCAGACTAATGTCTACTGTCAGGATAAGTTCACTTCTTCCTCTGAGTCTTCCTACACTTAGACCATTGGCACTCACCCCCTACCCAGGATCAGATCCACCTGCTTCTCCCCCTTGTTAAATTACCCTGACACCATGAGCCCAGGTCCTGTAGAATGTTTCTCTGCCTAGCTTACCCCATAGTGTGTGAATCCAGGAAAGGCTTTTTGGTGTTTGTTGAATGACACAGATAATAGATGGAAGGACAGGTGGCTCCATGAATGTCACCATCGGCATAGTGCCTTCCTTGGGCAGAAGTGACAGCCCAACATGTCACTGCCCTGCTGGACACCAGGGAAGTGACTTCCATGGCACGAGGGCCCCCACTGACTCCCCAGGCATTTAAACATTTAGTCCTATATCTTCATTTTCCTTAAGGGAAAAAAAAGTATGTTCACCTAGTTAATCCAAGGTTTCCTGAGTTTTGTTTTGTTTTTTTCTTTTTCCAACACAAACTGTGGTTTCCAAATGATATGGGACAAAATAACCACAGCTGTCAAATCAGGCAGCTCGGACAGACAGACTGTATTTGGGTGCACAAAATAAAATCCCAACTGTGCTCTGTACGTCAGCTCCCTTGGTCCCTGCCTGCTGTCTTTATTGGTGGGTGTGCACTGCAGAATTTCATCTGGCTTAAGTTTGTGATAGTTTGACATGAATCGGGCTGCCACCATAGCTTTACGTCAGAGGAAGCAGGAAGTAGACTGGAGTGGCTCGCCACACTGACAAAGTCAGGTCAGAAAATAGTTGAATTAAATATGGCAAGGAGTCCAACAATGTATACCAGCAAGCCAGAAGTGACAAATTTAACTCTATACTTTGAAGACAAAATAAAAGGAGTCGTTTAAAGAATATATTCCTGTGTGTGTGTGTGTGTGTGTGTGTGTGATTTACACACAGTCCTGGGATTATCTTGGTTTTAGTGTGACCTTGAGAAAGTCATATGATTTGTCAGATTAAGTGATATAAACCACAAGGAACCCAGCACAACACTAGACAAATAGAATGCCAAAATAAGTTAGCTTTTTTGTGTTGGCTCAGCCTAGTTAACTTAATACACTTGGGAAGAAGGAATCTAGTTGAGAATTGACCTCCAACACTTGTGGTCACGTCCATTGGAGCATTTTCTTGATTGGTAATTGATGCAGGAGAGCCCATCCCATCCAGGGCTATCTAAGAAAGGTAGGTCAGCCTCAGCAGGACTACAGCCATAGACAGAAGCCTTCTATGACTTCTGCTTCAAGTCCCTGTCTCAAGTTCCTGCTTTGACTGCCCTGTGGACAGTGACCCGGTGAGCTGTATAAGCCCTGTCCTCCCCATGCTGGTTTTGGTCAATGTCTCCTCACATCAACTGAAACAACATGATAACACGCTTCTTTCTATTCGTGTCTCTTTTGATGTCTGTTGTTTCTTTGAGAAAAGGAGAAGAGCAGATGGCAAGATTAGCCCTCTGTTTCCCCCATACTTGAAAGCACACCCATTTTTGGAAAGGTCGAGTTGATGACTCCATCTTGTGTGGTCATGTCACCAGCTTTGGCCATGGCGGCTTTGGCCCACAGACTCCCAAGCAATAATAGGTGATTGTTACCTTAAGCCATTAGGCGCTGGGGTGGTTTGTTTCTCCAAAATGAAACCTAACTAATACATGTAGAAGCATAAGAAAAAAAAAAAAAAAAAAACAAAACCATGTCATGGAAGCTGTAGCGTGTCACAGGTGTCACAGTGTGTCACACGGTGTACCCTTTGGTCCATGTATCTTTACTTGTAAATGTTCACTGCAATGAGCCACTGGTCTGCTTCAAGGCCTCTGGTTCTTCACCTGGACATCTCTCCTGCTGAGGCCCTGTATCATGATGCTCCTGGAACTCTGGATCTGCATATCCGGTCCCTTCATAGACTCTAGCAGTTCACAGATGGGGTAGACGTTGGGATTGGCCAACTCAAAGCCCTGGACCTGTGCCTGTGTGGTAGCTGAATTGGTCAGCCTGCCAGCTCTCCCACACCCACACCACCAGACCCAGCTCTATAGTGCAGCCCAGGCGAGGTACAAGCAACGTTCTCCTGAGTGCCGCAGCCAGTGAGGGGCAGGGCCTGGTCTTCTACTCTCGGGACCTCGGGGCCAGCTCCCCCACATTCTCACCATCAGGGTCAGTTCTGCTGTGTTGCTAGGCAAGGTTCAGGGCCTGTTCTCCAGACTGCCGCAGCCAGTGAGGGATGATGGACATCAACAGTTTCCCAAGAGGCAGCGCAGACCAGGGATGTCTGTGTGGCCTTTAGAGGTAATCTGAGCCACGGACATCCGTACAGATCTCTCCAGCTGCATGGTCATGGATCCAGACATGCTTCCCGGTGGCAGCACGAGCTAAGATTTCACCATGCTCTCAAGTGGCCTGGCCAGCTGTCCCTCTCCTCCCTTGAATCTCAAGTTCCTTCTTTCTCTTCATAACACTCAAACCGTTCCGCCTCTTCCCCATCTCTCCACCACATACCTGTATATCACAGTGGCTCCCACTGCGGTGGGCCTCGAGCTGACGGGCCTCTGGTGTCTCCCACCTACCTGCCCCACAAGGCGCGGTGATGGGAAGCTGGACTCTGGAAATGTCACAAGAGAGATGACAGCTGCTGCCATAGCTCAGCTGTGTATCTGGATGCCAGGACCTCTTGCATCCTGATGGAGCCCTGGGTCAGGTCTTTGGTCAGTTTAATCTGTAGAAATGCATGTTATGGCCCCCAGAAACGTGAGCTGGAATGTTTGGGCTGATAATGCAGAAAAATTCAAGCTGTGTTTACTCAAGTGCTGTGCCCTTACGGCTCCTGAAGAGAGGGGCTGGGACACCACCGGTCCCTCTGCTTTCAGAGGGGCTGCTGCAGAGAGAAACCACCGTTGTTGCCTAAGTCCCCCTGCAGAGGTTCTGTGGTCTTGGCTGGAAGCTGAATTCCATCGCTGCCTCTCTTCCTCCTCCTCAGAACCACTCTCCTCTTCTTCAGTATTCCTCTCCATCCCTGTTCCCTTATCCCTCCCCCTCTCTTCTTTCTCCACCTCTTCTTCAATATCAGCTCAGTTTCTCCATCTTCCCTGGGGATGAAGCAATGGGGGGGGGGGCGCACCTGGCTATATAGTGGCGTTATTCCTGCAGTCCCAAAACACAACTGTCTCTCTCCTGTTGGCCACTCCACCTCCCATTCCCTGGTCTAAGCGCACCGGCTCTCACTTGGTAACGAACAGAAGCCCTTCTGCCGTCCTTGGGTGAAAAGCAGCACAGGAGTAATCTTTTGGATCCTGGTCTCCCGTGACTCACCTACCTCATAAATCTGCAGTGATTTCCTATTGCCTGGGCCACTGAGACCTATTCCATTTGCCGTTTGCCTACTGTAGTGTTCCCCGGGGGTGCCTAACAAAGTACCGCAAGCCAAGTGGTTGGTTTCAACAACAAAAAGTACCTTCTTATATTCTGGAGGCTGAATCCAGCTGTTAGGTGGGTTCCCTTCCTTTGGAGTGTTTTACACACGCGCGCGCGCGCACACACACACACACACACACACACACACACACACACATATATATAGCCAAGGGCATCCCTTGGCGTACTTCCCGTGTCTTCATTTCATGCTCGCCCTGAATGTGTCTCCCTTTCCCCCACACCTATTTTTATTTATTACTTATTTGTCTGCTCATTTTTGTTTTCTTTTTTGGTAGCCGGGACACACATGGCACGGTGCACCTGTGAAGGGATTGAGGACAACTTGTAGAAGATGGTTTTCTCCTTCTACCCTGTAGATCTTGGGGACCGAACTCAGGTCACCAGGCTTAAAGGCAAGGGCAGTTACCACTGAACCATCTCACTATCCTTCTCTATCTTAAAACAACACCCCCCCCCAAAGCCCCAAAACGACAACAATAACAAAAACTGAGTAGTCGCCGTCTTGGGTTAGGACCCAGCCTAGTGACTTCATCTAACTGCAATCCTCTGCCAAGATTCTGTCACTAAATATACTCATGTTCACAGGACCTGAAGTGAGGACTTCATTCTCCAATGGGGCCGCACTTCTATGTGTAACAGCTGGTTTTCAAGGCCCCTTGTAGGTGGAGCCAAACTCTGTGTCCCTGAAGATTCCAGTGTGTTCTTGATTCTGGTGTTATCAGTGCTAAATCCAGGTCTCTGTCCTGCCTCCTATCAGGTTCTTACTCCCTCTGGGACCCAAATTCTTCATCTTCAAAATGGGAATAAGTCTAGCACATACCTCAGAGGGGTTTGTCTTGTGATCTAAACGTTTAAGTGCATTTATTCTAACACCACGGGACAGTGCCTGGTTGAATAGTATCCAGGCCAAGTTAATTCCTAATTACTTTTTACATTTTTAGGGCTCTACCTTGTTCGCCTTTTCACAGTCCCCAAAGAAGCGAGGGCAGCACCCTAAGGTCGAACATTTCAGACTCCAGCAAGTCACCTGCAAGCTTGTCCCGACTCCTCTCTGCCTTGGATCAGTCTGGAACACGCCTGTTCTCTCTTCTCACTCTTTCCGTAGTGGGACCTAGAAACCCTTCCCAGTCTTGAAAACCTGGCTTCCGATTTAAGCAACGGCGCCCTAAGTATCAGCAGCCGTTGCTCTGTTCTTGGTTAATTTGTCACTCGGGGGTACGAGAGGGACAGAAACGCATCCGAGAGTGGTACCTCCAGGCTTCATCAGCATCCTAATTATTCCACACCTTTTTAATAGAGGAAGCATTAGCATTCCCAACCTGTGTAGGGGTCTGATTGAAATAATGTCTCCTGAATTACCTTTTCATAAATGGGGGGTGGGGGGAGAGAGAGAGAGAGAAAACCAGAAGGCTCCTGAAACACAGCCTCCTCCAGGGTTTGTGCCGAGTCCTGTACCCCGGTGACTGGGTGGGGCTGTGCTTGCCACGCACATTTATGGCGGCTCTCTTTGCCCCTCCCTCCTCCCCCATCCTTCCATACCCGGCTCTGGCCCTGATTATGTCACCCGCTCCGCCAGGAAGCATTCTTGGACTGCTCACACAGGGGACACCCTAGTCATTCTGTGTGGGCAGCTTAAGGATAGGGCCATTTAGAAGCTTGGACTCCTCCCCCCTGACTGCTGGCATACAGCCCTGGTCCTCACGAAGCCTCTCTAAGAGAACAAAAGGGAAGAGCTGGAAATCTGTGTCAAGCCCCTCCCTCGCTGGACAGCTCCAGGTGTCACTCAATATGATCTCAGCACCCACCCAGTGGGCACATCAAGGAGGGGGAATACCTCAAAAGATGCCATTTTCCATTGAGAGGAGCTTCCCAGCCGCACACCCAAGGCCCTTCAGTGCCAGGGCCCTGTGACAGTTGGGCTCCCATTCCCGTTTCCTGACCTCTCATGCAAAGGAAACCCCAACTTCTTTTATGCAGCACCTGGCCGTGGGTGGGATCAGGAGCCTGTAGCCAACGCTTAGCACTTGGTTGGAATGGGTACAAACAGAACGCCTAGGACTTCAGATCTGTCAGTCTACTGAGAGTCATTCACATCAACAACAAGGTCCTCGTGGGTCTGATGGGAACACAAACACCACTTGTGACTCAATTAAGAAAGTGGTAATTAAAACGGGGAAGCAGTGCGCCGTAGCCTCTCGCATGGAATTCTCTTCCACAAGTCTAGGGATGTGTGGTACGTGGCTTGGGAGCAGAGCTTGCCCAGGGGGAGGAAGACGGCATACACCATTGACCCCAGCTGATGGCTTGTCTGTTGCTCACAGCAGCACAGGGGGATCAATTCATAAAGCTGCTGCGGATTAGCAATACATACCCGAGGAGACATGAGGTTGACCCGTGGAGATGAAGTCCCATTTCCTGGTTCTCCATGAGTCCCAATATCTTTCTCTTTAACCATATCCCTGACCTATGTAATGCCATACACACCTGCGAAGTCCTAAGCATCCCCAGGATAGCTGCCATGATGAATTTCATTTTTCTAGATAAGGAAACTGAACCACGACCTTGAGATTATTTAACTAGGAAGAGGCAAAACCAGTGTCTGGCTCTAGGGTGCACCTGCTTCATGATCACTGTCTTTCAAGGCCCTGTCCCATGCCATGCCTGTCTCCTTTCCCAAGAACTGTGCCTTATCCCTATGGGCTGCTCTGTGAGGGCTGGTCTTTGATTAACCCCATTTTAGAGATGAAGAAACTGAGGCTCTTGGATGGTACCCAGCAGAGCAAAAGGATAGAGTCTGAAGTTAAGTTCATATTCCTAGATGGCCTATCCACAGCTGTCCCATCTGCACCCCAGTTCTGCTGCCTGTCGGTGGTGCTTAAAATCTGAAGCTCACCCTTTCTTGTCTGTAAAATGGGACCTCTGGGAATTCCAGATGGGATGAGGTCGACATGGCAAAGGAGCATTCACCAAGCGGAGTACCTAACCCCAGTGAGCGGGTAGTCCACTGGTTAAGGGCAGGGCCAGGAAGGATAGCATGTGGGCCCCAGCTTGCTCTTATTTTCAAGTAGCCATGTCACGAACCCCCCCCCCAAACCTCACATGTCCTGAGGAGGATGGTCTGTGGTCATTCAGGTCCAGAAACAGAGGCACGAGGTGTGAGGTAACTTCTCCGGGTGCCATAGCTACACATTCAGAACCAGCTTTCATGCTTGTCATCTGCCTTGGAGTCCCAGATCTGTCCCCTTGCTGTTTGTGTGACAACAGAAAGAACCCATGGCCTGGATCTAGACAGGTTTCAAGAGGACTGGTTCCATATAACAGTGTATTCTTTAGTATCTCTGGATCTTTGGTATCTCTGGGTCCTTTTGTATCTCTCTGTGCCCTTTGGTGTCTCTGGGTTCTTTGGTATTTCTGGATCTTTGATATCTCTGGATCTTTGGTGTCTCTGGATCTTTGGTGTCTCTGACCCTTTGGTGTCTCTGCCCTTTGGTAGCTCATAAAGTCTCTATGGAATCTCTGATGTCAAGAATGAAGGTTGAGGTGCAAAGAGGATTTCATGAGGCACAAACACACTCAGCCTTAAGCTGGGCACAGGAAAGGCGAGATGTTAGGGCAGCCATGATGCTGAGGAAGAGGAGACACATTTCTTACTCCTTTGGGCCTCTGTCACCGGCTGCCTCATTCAGCATGGGTAAACTGGCCCCCACCTTCCACCTCCCCACTGGGCGGAAAGCCACGTGTGAAAGAAGGACCTGTCGCCTGAAGGCATAGGCAGGACCATGGCCCTGACTTCCTACTGTGCTCCAAACACAAGGAGCTGCTTCTACAAATCCTCAGAGGCCATCAGTGGTGTTCCTGTGGCCATTTACAGAAGCTGAGGCATGGTGCATCGGGCCAGGGAAGACGCGGACGCTGTCATCCCTAGCTAACGAACAGCAAGACTGTGGCCCCTCCCAGCCTCAGGGCCAGTGTCACCGAGAGCCATACTTGGAACTCTTAGATCACTGGGCGAGTGGCAATGTCTGGTGTGTGTGTGTGTGTGTGTGTGTGTGTGTGAGAGACAGAGAGAGAGAGAGAGAGAGAGAGAGAGAGAGAGAGAGAGAGAGAGAGAGAGAGGAGCTGTGTTTGTTATGTGTGTTTGTTTGTGTGCTTTTTCCAGGAGGCCATCAGCATTCCAGCAGCGTCCCAAGAAACTCATCAAATTATTTAACCTTTGCAGGAATTAATAATACATGTGCTTTCTCAGGATTTGTTCTGATTAAGCCATTCTGGAGTGGTGCCAGGCCTGAGCCCGCCCCGGGAGAGGCAGGAAGGAGTCTGGGGTGCTGCACAGGATGGGAAATCAGGAGACCGGAGGAGGGCTGGACAGGAGGGGGCTGACGAGGCCGGAGTCGGACCCTGGCAGCCCCTCCAGGCTGGAGAGTCACTAAAGAGGCATGTGGACTCCCTGAATGTCGCTCCACCACGGGCTGTTGTCACCATCATCTGGGCCTCTGGCTATGAGGACAAGGTGCAGTGGAGGCCAGACTGCACCTGGGGTTGGAGTGAGGCTCAGAGTGCCAAGTGGATGTCTGCAGTTCCACCCAGGCATGGTTTGAGTCCCTAGTCTGTTCTCTGCCAGCTGAGGGCCGGCCCTTCCTGGTACTCACAGCCACACGTCTACATCCATGTGTATACACCCAGCTAGGGTGTTCCAAGCCGGCATCTGCCCACAGTGAAGGTTGGACAGATATGAGGCTGGAATAGACGACATTGCTGATGAATGACCCATGCTTGTGTAACACAGGACACCTTCAGCTCCGTGTGCCCCCACCTGTGCATGTGACACGTGACACTACAGTGACCACACGTTCTAACACGGGGGCTCGGGTTGTCTCTCAATAAATCTTTTACTTCTCCCTTCCTCTTTCCCTCTGTCCCTTCCTTTCTCACTCCTTCTCTCCCTTCTCTTTCCTCTCTTCTGTCCTTTCTTCCTCCTGTCTCTCCCACCTTCCCTCCTCTCCTTCTTTCCTCTCCTCCTCCCTCTCTTCCTTCTCTCCCTTCCTTCCTTCTTTCTCTCTTCTGTCTTTTCTTCCTTCCTTCTCCTGCCTCTTCCTCCTTCCCTCCTCCTCTCCCTCCCTTCCTTTTTCTCCCTTCTTTCCCTCTCTCTCTCCCTCCCTCCCCCATCTCCCTTCCCTCCTCTCACCTTGTTTCTCCTTCCCTTCCTTTTCCCCTCTCTTCTCCCCTCCCTCCCTCTCTCCTTCCCTCCCTCCCTTCCTTCCACCCTTTCTGTTTAAATGGAGACAGTCTCATGCATCCCAAGCCAAGAACACAAGGATGACCTTGAACTTCTGATCTTGCCTTCAACTCCCAAGGACTTGGATATCAGTGTGTGGTAATTTACGTGACACTGGAGATGGGGCCCTAGGCTTCATGCAAGCTGGGCAGGCATTCTACCAACGGAGTTACACGCCAGCCTCCAAATCACTGTAAACATCAGGCCTTTGAATTCTGCGCATTATTATGATTTAGATGGGAAACTGAGACCCAGCCTGGGTTACAGAGTCCAGTTGTCACACCTCATCCTGTCAACACACTACAGTATCACTTGGGACTTGCCTGTCCTGAGAGAACATGGCCAATGAGCACAGGAACAGGAGAGACGCCAAAGGCTTCCAGAATGTGTCATGCATGTTGGGGACAGATGGTAGATTAAGGATTTCCATAGACCGACCCCAGCTTGTCACTGGCACGGATGTGATCTCAGTAGTAAGTTATCAGTACGCCACAGAGGAACAGAGAGGATGGGGACATGGAATGGGCTTCTGCACACACAGTGATACAGGGGGATCCCAGGAAGGTTCTAGAAATTACCTGGAAGCCAACTGTAGAAAAGGGGCTCTCTCTCACCCCAGCAAAGGAGACCCCTCACGGTCTTGTCCTCACCCATGTTGGGTTCTAGGCTCAAGCACATAAATGCCAGAGTCACCCTGTGGGATCCTGGGTACCCGTGGCTCGATCCAGAAGAGAGGGGCCTGGCTCACTTCACTTTGGGAGCCTCTGTGCCTTCTCCACTGAGTGGCTAAGTGGCCTCTCTTCACACCCTTCAAAGTGGAGCCATCCTGCAATCTCTGAGCCTCCACAGCCAAGGAGAGCAGGAGAGAGCTCTGAAGCCAATCAGCCTGATTCTGAGTCCAACTATGCCACCCAGCAGCTGTGAGTTTCCAGCAGGTGGCTTGCCTCTTTAAAACTCATTTCTTTATCTACCTATACACTGGTTCGTTTTTCAGAATGGAACATTCTAGACCCAGTGGCGAACTTCCCCATAACCATGACCAGGAAGGTGTGGAGAGGAATGAGGGAACTGTACGGTGACGCTCAGAGAACTGGCCAGAGATCAGTGACTATGGCTAGCTTGCCCCACCTCCACTTGGACTCTGCACCCCAAGATTCGAAGTACAGACACTCAACACCCCCCCGACACCAGGCAGCTCAGTCCCGGATTGGGACTGGGCTGGGGCTGGAAATGTTTCGTAGTCACCCAGAGATAACCCGAGATAGTCGCTCCTGCAACCACGTATCATTTTCCCCTTAAAGAAATAAAATCTCTAATTAGAGTTTTCTCTTTGGAAAAAAAAATTAAAAATGCATAAAGCTTCCCGAATCACGTATGTATATTTCATTCCCGCATAATTGGGACCTTTGTCAGTAGGCAGGGTAGCTGGGCAATGGCCTTTTAATGGACAACGGGTGCTGCTAATGCAGAGGGTGCCCTTCACTCTTCCCCTCAACTGCTCAGCCCCAGCCTAGAGTCCTCCCTAATAAGTATTTATGTCAAAGCCCTTTGGGGGGGGGGCGGGGAAAGAGCAGCTGTAGTTGAAAGACGGGGCTCTGATTACAGAGTCCCAGCAAGGAGGGGGGGCGCTTTTCAAGTGAAACAGTGTTAATCAAGTTAATCACAAAACCCGCACTGTAATTGCTTCTACTCTCAGACAAAATTTTACTTTTATCTAAATTACTACAGTGAGGAGAGTATTATCCACTCTAATTTAGCTTTTGAGCTAAGGAGAGCTCGTGTGTGGAAGACTAGAGAGGATTTTTTTTAAAAACATGGTGTTGGGGAGTTCCTCTCTCTCCCTCCATCTTTCCTCTTACCATCCCTGCCCGACACCCCAGCCTCACACTGGAATGCGTGGACCCCTGGCTCTGTTGCTCTGGGGCTCCGCACTCACATTGCTCAGCCTCTAAGCATCCTCATTCTATTCATCTGTGAAATGGGGATGATCGTGGTGCCTACTTCAGGACAGTGAGCGTGGAAATGAGGAGGTGCTACTGTGAACATGTGTCAGGTGGGCTCTGGGGAGATAGCTCAGTAGGTAAAAGACTTGCTATGCAAGAGTGGGGACCCAGTTTCAACCACCGATACTCATACAGAAAGTCAGGCATGATGGTGTGTGCCTTCAATCCCAGCACTGGTGAGGTGGAGAGGTGGCTCTCTGGAGCCTGCGAGCTACTTAATGCAACCAGACCCATGAGCTCCAGGTTCAGTGAGAGACCCTGCCTCAATGTATATAAGTCTTCATACATACATTGCACACATTGCTATGCTGATCAGTCTATCTTCCCCCACCTCTCTCCTTTCTCTTTTTGCTTCACCTCCCATTCCCCTCTTCTTCTTTTCTGCCTCCCCTTCTTTTCCTGTCTTCTCCCCTGCCCCCCTCCTCTCTTCTCTATGACTTTCACCTCGGGCCTCTAAGGACCCTCTCTTCGTAGCATGATCTGTCTTCAAGGACTCAAAATCTATCATGAGGGGAACTAGAGAACCCTAAACCTGAAGAGCCCAGGATGCGGGACAGAGGGAAGCACTCTGTGCTTGTTCCTCCTCAGGGTTGTAAGCATCACTGCAGGGGGCAGCAGGCTGGTTGAGACCGGGAGAGTAAGGAGCAAGGTTGGGGATAGGAAGGGGACAGGAAGGCCAGCAGGGTCCAGTGGAAAGCGCTGGCCACCACCTATGTGACTCACTCTGAGCCTGGGGCAGAGGACAACTCTCAGCTGTCATTTCTCCTCTGTGCAGCCCACGGTTCCCATCTGGCTTAAGAGGGGGGATCTTATATTCCCGACATCTTCTAGGGACCTCAGGTTGGAATCACATCTTCATGTTTACAAGCTGCCATGCCTCACCCACCTTCCATCCACCCTCTGGGGGCCTCCTCACAGGAAGGCTCCCGGGGGGGGGGGTCTTCTAAATTCACGCTTAGTCCAATGAGGAGCTGATGTCATCCGACTTGCCCGGAAACACAGATTAGAGAAAACACACACAGTCAATTTAACTGGCAATTAAACAGGCTCCCCTATGTAATTAGCGTCAAGACAACTCCCAATTACGATGGGGCGCGTTCTCACAGCCGCTGCTCTACGTTTATATAGAACAACAATTCCTGGGCACTAATAGCTTAACAGGAAGCGAACGAGAATTTGGAAATCGTTTTTTTTTAGGAGGCAACCATCCTGTCCCCTTGCACTGTAAATAACTGCCTTGCAGATGCCACTGTAGAGTTAAAAGGGGACCCTTGACTGAAGCCAAAGAAATGAAAGACCTCCGAAGGGAGACCCTCACTCAAATCTCAGGAGAGGCGCGCACCCAGTGAGGCACCGAGACCAGACTTGCTGCAATCGCATGAGGAAGTTTATTGAAAGTGAAACAGAGTGAGATCTCAGGCCAGCATGCTGGGGTCGAGACTCATACACCACGCAGGGGTAGAGGAGTTCGACAACGGCCTGAACTTGTAACGGGCTTATAAAGGCAAAAATCACAAAGGAGGGGGAGGACAGGGGGAATGAGGAAATTCAAAAGGGGAAGAATCATACATTTTTTATCAGTACACCCCCAGGCACACCTAGGGCGTTGGAACATTCCACAGAGGTCATCCGGACCTTCTGTGGTATTTTGGGAACTCAAATCTCAAGAAACTGGGATTTCCTGGGTGGGATTTCCTGGGAGCGATTTCCTGCAGAGGAAATCCCTAGGGCAAGGAATCAGTGTCCTTTGACAACCTTTTACTCTTCAGAAGAACCATGTTGAATCCATGGAGAGGAGCTGATTGCTGTTTGGGAATAACCCATTTCAGGAGACCCACTCTTTGCTGTAATAACGGTAAGTGTTATAGGTTCAGGGCGCCAGGTCTCTCAATAATTCCCCTACAGAGATGGGAACTTGGGGTTGTGTAGGCAAAATGACTTTCCTGGGGGGGTCACATAGCTCATTACAGGAAGATCACAGGACATAAATCTAACTAAAAAATGTTTGCACACACACACACACACACACACACACACACACACACACTGCTCCTGTCTGTGCCTGGTTACCTCACAAATACTCCTAGACTGATCAGCAAATGTGCAAGCAGAGGCTCAGAGAGCAGTGGGTTCAAGGCCCAAGAGGAGGTGCAACCCAGGTCGTCACCTCAGCCCTCCCCAGTGTATTCTCCGGAATATATGTGAGCACGTGCTCTGGTACATGTAGAAGCAGGTGGCTCCATTTCTCGTAGATCTAACTACCTTGTAGGTTTAGGGTGCTGATCCAAGGGAGACAGAGAGGTCTGAGAAGGCTCAGCAGACTTCACACAATGCAGCTCAAACAAGAGCCGCATCAGACAACATTTTGGATGCAGGATGTTTCCTTTTCATCCCCTCTCCTGACCCTTTATTAATAACTCCTCAAAGGGTAGCAACCGTCTCTCAGATTAGAAATCTAGTAATGCTCAGCCACACTTAATATACAAACTTTGTTCATCAAAGGCCATGAACTGTGAGAGTTCTATCACCAGCTAGCTACTGCTGTGAAACAAGTCACACACACACACACACACACACACACACACACACACACACACACACACACACCCCTCTTGGGAGTGTAAACACAGTGACATTTGCTTTCTGCCCCATGCTGCCCAGCTGGGGAGTGGCTGGCCTAGATTAAGTGGAGGGAGGCTGGCCCTTTTCCTGGCTCCAGACTGGGTGAGCTAGCAGGCCACCTGCAGTGCGACATTCTCCCTGAGAGGGCAAGGTTCAAAGGTTTGAGCAGAAACATTCCAGGAAAGCCTAGGGTTGTTCAGTCTCCCTGGCCTTGACCAACACAAGTCACGTGGTTTGATTCCATCACCCAGAGTTGTGGTGGTGCTGAGACCATAGCACATTTAAGAGTGATCAAGATTAGGTTGCTAGGAGCGTCCCAGAGGACATTCATGAGGTGCCCATAAGACCCTGGTAAGTTTCTCAAGAATCAGTCTTTTAAAAACTTGGTCTGCTTTGCACATGGCTGATTTCCCCACTATGCTATGGTGTAACCCAGAAAATTCTCACTAGAGAACAAACAGGTTGCCTCTCTTGGAATTTTTGGTCTTTAAAATTCTGAGCTAAGTAAACACATTTTGTATTGCAAATTAGCTGCATTTAAACAATGTGAATTTTGTAAAGAGGGCTTATCATGGCTCAGTGAGTATCTGCTGCCTGCCACCCTCTCCCTGAAGAGACTATGGTCTTGCCTCCATTGGAGGACGGTACCAATCCCAGGATTCAACCATTCCAGGGCCTTTGAACACAAAGTGATGAGTACTAGCCCTAACCCTAACCCTAACCCTAACCCTAACCCTAACCAACAACCCTAACCCTAACCCTAAACCTAAACCTAACCGAACTGAACCGAACCTAACCTAACCCTGATTCATATTCCCAGTAGTTTCAAATCATCAATATAAACTCTTGTTTGGAATTTTCACCACACTGGTTTCTCAACAGTTTCTTTACTCATCGTGGAACCATCACCCCACCTGGTCCTTGGTTGCTGCTCTGGACTAAGGAGGGCCACCATGTCATCTCCATCTTCTTGTGGACCATATATTTTACTCCACCCTTAGCACCCTCAGTAGGGTCTCCTCGTAGGGATCCAGCAGCCTTCCAAATCTTCCTATGGGCTCTGAAGCCCCTGCCCCTTTAGCTTGTGCCTACAGATATAGAAATCACCACCTGACACCCCTTTTCTGATTTTGGTTTTTATCCCTAGATGCTTCTGGTGACTCAGTTCACTATAGGCTGTGACAGAAAGCTCACATTGCTCAGACATGAGAGACAGGGGCCATCAGCAGATACCACCCTGTCACATTTCTGGAGTCTAGAGTGGTCTGTGAGCCGAATTGAATGAGTTCTTTGCTCTAACTCTGTCCTCATTTCCTGGCAACCTCTATAATTGGTTAGTTAAATATCAACCTAGTTGGGCTATAATATCCAGAAATTTGGTCAAACACCTATTAGCTGTTTTCAGCGAAGGCATTTTAGATGAAATTAACATTTACACTAACTAAAGAGGAATATCCCCAGTGTGAGAATGGAGTACACCAATCAATTGAAAGTCTCTGTGGAGCAGAAGGGTAACTCCAAGGAAGAAAAGATTCTGCCAGCAAATTGTTTTGAATTTGAACTGTTTCCAGGGTCTTTAACTCACCGGTCTTATCTTTAGATTTTGAATACCATCTATGCACTATTAGGTGAATCAGTTCTTTAAAATATCTTGTCTGGGGATCAGAACAATAGGTTAGTCTTACGTTGCTGTGATGGTTAACTGTCAACTTGACAGAATCCAAAAATCACCTGGAAAGAGGGTTTCAATGAGGGATTGCCTACATTGAATTGGCTTGTGGGCATGTCTGTGGGGGATTGTCTTAATTAATAGTTGATGGAAGACCCCGCCTACTATGGGTGGCACCATTCCCTAGGCAGATGGTCTTAGACTGTATAAGAGTGGAAAATATAGCTAAGCACAGCAAAGAAGCATACCTGCATTTATTTTTCTGTTTGACTCTGGCTGTGATTTATGATGCTTTTTTGAGGTCCTTGCCTTGACTTCCCTACTATGGTAGACTGTAACCAGGAATTCTAAGCTGAAGTTATCCCCTTTCTTCCATAAGCTGCTTTTAGTCATGACATTTTAGCAGTACAACAGGAATGAAACTAGAATGCCCTGCCTTCTTCCTAGTGGTGTAGGTATACATGAGATCTGAAACCAGAACTTGAAAGCCCAAGTCAATCAGCATCCTTCCTGGGCCTGAGAGCTATGTGAACTATCTGGAATTATGTATGGTACGTTTTCACTCTCGTGTTACTTCTCTTCTATGCACAAGGCCTGTATCAAATACTTGATACATAGAAGAATGGCTCATGAGATGATAAAAAATTAAGCACCCCAACAGGGAAAATAAGAAAGTATATAATGTCCATCTGTGCCATGCTGTCTTACTCTGTTTTCTGTTGCTATAATAAAACACCTGATGCTAAATAGGGCATTAAACAAAGAGGTTTGTTTGCCTTGTGTTTTTAGTGATGACTGTCCAGGCAGCACAGAGCCAACATCAGAGTAAGAGCCTAGGCCGTGTCACAATGTAATATAGAAAGAAAGGAAACTAGCTCCATGTTTAAAAGCTTGAGACAGTTCATAGTGCTAGGGACAGAACTAAGAACAGTAAGAGTCTCAAGAGCTAAACTGGAAGCCAAGCCACAGAAAGTTGGTCCATGACTGAATTTGAGACCATCTCCCAGGAGAAGCAAGAGACATCGGAGAGCTTCAAACCTAAGATGGCATGGTCCACTCCATTGCTGGCAGTGTACCCAATGTTTGGTGGAGAAATGGCCACTGGTGCCTTGATGTTGAGCCATTTGTCCTAAGCTCTCTGACACAGGTGGGAAATGGCAGGCACCCCCTGGTGGACAGAGGGGTATAGCAGCCAGAGCTCATCCTGGTGATTTTGAGACCAGGGAGAAAGAAATCAGGAGTCCCATTCTGTAGCTCAGACATGCTCACTAGGCTGGGCCAGGGACTGAGCTGCACCATCAGACCATGCGAAAGGAACTGCTGTTAATTAATGGTCCGTCAGTGTTTTCCCTAGCAAGGCAATCATCCCAAGGGCATGTGCTTGGATTTTGCTTGTTTCCCTCCGAGGGTTTAAGGGCCCAGGCAGCCTGCTGATTGTGCATGCCAGACGGGTCTCCAGGCTGTTGTGCCAGTGTTAGCGTTCCGTTACAATATCCAGTAATGAATTGGGGCTTTCAGAGTAATAGCCGTCCGTGCTGTTGGCCAAAATGAGTGCATTCATCTTAATTTTAAACATCTATCGCCTTCGAGAAGCTTTTATAATTAAATGTTTGGATGCACCAGCAAATACCAAGAAGGAAGTTTCCTCTCATGGAAAGGAAGGTTCTTATGTCTCCCACGCAGGTACAGCCCTGGTTCTGGGCACAAACACAGTTGCTACTGTTCTACCCACAGCCAGAATGGAGATTCAGTTTCAGCCCCTTACACAAATCAACTTTAGGGTGAGCACAGTGTTCTGGAAATAGACCAACTTCTTTCTCTTTCTTTCTTTCTTTCTTTTTCTTTCTTTCTTTCTTTCTTCTCTCTCTCTCTCTCTCTCTCTCTCTCTCTCTCTCTCTCTCTCTCTCTCTCTCTCCCTCTCTCTTTCTTTCGGGGGAGGAGAGGACGAGTATGTCGTTCCCCCCATTGCTATTGGAATTTGGGCATATACTATTAGCCAAACATTTCAACATTAGAAAAGGGATTTGTGCTTCCAAGGGACAGGATTTTGTCAATGAACCAACACAGGGGCATCTTTGAGCCTGAATTCCATGGAGAGTACACCGGGGAATTTATTTAGCAGTCTGTGAAACTTTAACAAAAACTTCTGGTTGCAAACGGCATGGTTGTCTTGCGTGCTCTGTCAATACTGTTGTTTCCAGGTAAGGGTTCCCGGAGGCTTGACTGCACAGTGCTTTCTGAGTTCCTACTTCCACCTCCGATTTGTTGCTCCTCCAACTGACCTTAAGTCCCGCAAAGTCTGACATTTCTGCCAGTGTTTAGAAGGGGCAGCCGCACAGAGTAGGCAGCCACGTGCCTCGGCCAGACAAGATGGCTGCCGAGGTGAGTCCCTGAAGAACGAGTTCCAAGAAGCTTTCCTATCTACTCCAAAGAGCCACCTTCGTGCCACACTGGACCCTTGTCTCCCCTACAGCAGTCGGATCCGAGCAGATTCTTCGATCTTCGTGGCGGGTTCCAGAACTCCTGTTAGAAACTGAGGATTTGGGAGTTGCTGCTGCATGAAGCAACCGTGGGAGAGAGGAAAGGGCATTTTTTTTTAGAAACATTCACTCCCATGCTGGCCTTTGTCCAGAGGGTCCCAGGGGCATACCATTCTTCTCACCCCCCCCCCAGGAGGGATAGGAGCGCATCTGCACTCAAACCCCAGCCCCTGAGGCGTAGCCCACTCTTCCTAGCACTGTCCATCACTATGCCCGACTACTCGTTTTCAAGTGAGGAGACTGAGGCAGAGACTCTGGGGCGTCAGATAGCAGAGAGGGGACCCATACTTTTGATTCCAAGACCGAAGCCCTGGTGAGGCTACATCAAAAAGGCTCATCACTTCCAGGCTGATGACCTGGGGGATACCTTTTGGAGGGGCCACCCTTCTCTTTCACCTCACTTAGCCTACCCATGCTTTGGTCCCTGCCTCTCCCTTCTGCTGCCCTCGTAACCGCACCGTTGCCTGCTCTGTGAGGGCTTCGCCTCAGCAGGCAATTACCTGAGTTCACATGGTTAATTGAAATATTCCTTTTCCTAGAGTTTTAATTCACCAGCGTAGTTCCAGGAGCCACAGATAATAAGCCCTAATTTATAATTAGGGCTTATCAAGAATCAGCTAATTTCCAGACCCCCCGATTCCCAAAGAGAGAACGGGGTGGGGGCTTTTCCTCTCTTTCCAGGGAGTTGCTACCCACGCAGCTCCAAGAGGCACCAGGGAGGCAGGAGAACTAATTGGGAGCTGGCCCTCCATCTTGGACAATTTATTAATTGGATTATGGGAAATCTCAGGCCCCAGGCAAATCCCAAGGAGGCCCCACAATCTCCCTGGTTTATGGTGAAAATATCAGATATGGAGAATCAAGATCCAGGTCCACTTAGTCTTTTAGGAGCTGAGAATCTTTAAGTAAGTCCCTCTATACTGTCTCGACTCAGTTTACCCAACTGTCCAATGGCTAAGACTGTCTCTGTCCTGTAGCTCTCAGGGGTTTGCTGGGAATGACATGAAGTGATTGGGCAAGTACATTGCCAGATTTGTCATGATTAGTCGTGAGGGTTTTGTGCTTGGAATGGGCCCCCAAGCCAGCCAGGAGAGAATCCTACCCCATGAAACCCCCAAGCCTCAGGAAGACTGAAGCTGGCCAGGATTCTATAAGAGATCTAGGGTCTGCTTTGTGCTTCATTTTCCCAATTCTCTCTCTGCACTCACATATCCCCAAGGTCTTGGGTCCCTGTCCCTCTGTTCCATGCTTCAAGCTTCACTTTTCTCTGGGAGCCTCTCACAGAGCCATGCGTAGTGTAGTGTGTAGTATATACATGTGTAGTGTGAGTGTCAGAGGGAAGGCTGGCGCAGAGAGAAACTTCTAGAGAACCACATGGGGCTGGCTTCAAACTTGTTCTCCTCACGTGCCTTTCACTAGCTGGATAAGAGAGGATTCAGTCTCTGCGTGGGACAGTATAGAAGCCCCCGTGTTAGAGAAGCTGCCCCATCCCCCACTGACTAGAAGAACTGGCTTTAAGCAGGGCTGGATCCAGATGGCTCAGAGGACACAGGCACCTCCCACTCACAGCGGTGCTCCCTCTATGTCCACTTCCTTTGTCAGTGGGGAGAAGATGGGGAGAACTGGAAAGAGCCTATTTTACAAGCAGGATTTCCTTGAAGGGAAAAGAAAGTAAGAAAGGTAAAGCCACCCGCCCACCTCATATGACTTTTTCTCCTCAGGGTGACAGTGCCAGCAGCCATGCCGCCGGACACAAGACAAACATACAAGAATTGATTGTATTTTTGACGAGAGTAATAAGAAAATCCAAATGAATAAAAGGAACAGAAAGTGTTCACTGTATAGCCAAAAAGAATTCTCAATCTATTTAGCAACAGAAGTGCAAGACTTTGCCACTTGACACTACAAAGCGTCACTGAAAGAAAAGGAGGGGGAGCTAAAGCCACTCAAAGACATGCTGGTCTTGTGGGAGATTTAATATTGCTGAGACATTCATGAAGCTTCAAAACAAACGTGAGCCAGTTTCCCTTCAGAAATCGGCAAACTGACAATAAACCACACAGAAAGTCAAGGGGCGGGGATCAACACAATCTTGCAAAAGGCAAGACAAAGTCTGAGGACTCACACTTTTCAGAGTCAACGTTGTCTTCAAATGTCTTAGGGTTACTATTGCTGTGAGAAAACACCATGGCAAAATCAACACGGGAAGGGCTTTGTTAGGCTTACACTTCTTCATCGCTGTTCATCACTCAAGGAAGTTGGGGCAGGAAGTCAAGCAGGAAAGGGACCTAGGGGCAGAAACCGATTCAGAGGCCAAGTGCTGCTTGCTGGCTTGCTCCTCATGACTTGCTCGTCCTACTTTTTTATCGAACCTAAGGCCATTGACCCAGAGATGGCCCCACTGCAATGGGCTGGGCCCTCCTCTATCAATCTCTAAGAAAATACCCTATTTTCTTAGAGGTATTTACTCACCTACAGCCTAGTCATATAAAGGCTATTTTCATAATTGATGCTTCCTCCTCTCCAATGACTCTAGCTGTGTCCATTGGACATGAGATTGTCCAGCAACAGGCGGCAGCATGGTGCTGTCTTAAGGACAAGCACAAAGGTCAAGGACACAGAACTGAGCATGTAGGAGCTGAGCGTCCACAGTTGGCAATGGAGTTTTGACAAGGGCACTGAGACAATTCAAGGGGACAGAGTAGTCTTGCCAATGGCCTGGGCATGGGCCAGTTGGCACAGTGGTTGGTTAACACATGTGAATCTTGGTTCAATACCTAGTGCCGCCTAAACAGGTCTAGTGGAGCACACCTGTAGTCTTAACTCTCAGGTGTGAGGGACAGGAGGGTCAGAAGTTCAAGGCCATCCTCAAGATACACAGTGAGTTCAAGGCCAGTCTAGGAAATGTGAGACCCCATCTATTGATAAATAAATAGAAGTCAGCTGGGATACAGGCTTCCCACATACAAACGAGTAAGCTCACCCCTTGCCTGTTAGTGAAACTAAATCCAAGTGGATCACAGATCTAAATGTGAGAGCTAAAACTGTAAAAACCCTTAGAAGAAAACAGAGGCCTGAACATAGGTGCTTCGTGTAAAATTGTATGCATTTTTAACCTCAGCAGCAAATAATAATAGTAATAATAATAGTAGTAGTAGTAATAATTCCAAAAATAGACTTTAACAAATAAAAAATAATAATCAAAAATATGCCATCAAGACAATGGGAGGAAGTACCTGCAACTCATACATCTGACAAGAGATCTGTGTGTGAAAGACACAAAGAAAGATGGCAGCTCAAGAACATTTAAAAGTAATTTCCCCAAGTACCCAAAGATTTGATAGGTATCTGAAGAAAGACATACAAAAAATGGAAAATAATACCGACCTATGACCCGGTGAGTTCTACACTCAGTAGGTCCACTCCTCCAATGCCAAAGGAACACATGAATATACAGAAACACTCCGAGGATGCTCACAGTTGCTTTATTCATATTGGACAACCAGTGGAGAAACTCAGCTGACTGCTGGAGAACCACAGTGGATTTTAGCTGCACGATGGAACGCTATTCAGTCATAAAATAGCACCACGACAGGGGTGCACCTTAGAAGCTTGAGATGCATGGAAAAAACCAGTCAGGTAGACTGGGCATGATATCACCAGTTTATAATCTCAGCACTTGGGAGGCTGAGGTAGGAGGATCATGAGTTCAAACCCAGCCTAAGGTATATAGTGAGTTCTGTGTACGGAGCTACACAGTGGTTCCTGCCTCTTAAAAAGTCAGGTATTCTATAAATCCATAACTATGAGATAGCTAGATTTGGTTATCTGTGTGACAGAACACACGTGAAGGGTTGCCAGAGGCCAGGAGGGAGGGTGAGGAATAACTTAAAGAATCCGGAGTTCCTGCGGGAGGTAAGAAGAACGTTCCTGAATGCAGCAGCAGTGCTTGTGATTTTGACAGATATTAAAACTGCTGGGTGTGCCTGTCAAGATGAACTGGTAGTAATTAATTCTATCTCAATAAAGGTATAATTTCTAAAACAAGTATGAAAACACCCTTCAAACAGCGTCGTTGAGGGGAATGAACTGATCATACCCGAAGCACGCGGGAAGTGTTCTGCGGATCATCTTTTCCTTTCTGGACTAACCACTCCCCACTTTCTTAGCTCCCCCCCCCCCAGCCCTGGTTATGTGATTCCCATTCCCCGCTGGCCACCCTTGGCTACTCCAGGGTCATTACTAAGACACCTAGGCCAGTGTTAACATATTAATGAGTGAGATATTCATGTCCATAAGAATGCAACCACCTCTCAGTGCAGCCCCAGGATTGGGGAGAAGATACGGCAACTCTGTGAATCCAAGTCAGCCTCTCAGCCAGCTTGACTCTGGGGTTTCCTTCTGTTTGGTTTCCATGAGGACAGTTTATTAGTCCATGATGACAGGGATCCCAAGAATTGGTCATTCGGCTGGGGATGATGTGGAAACTATTTTAAGTTCCCAGAGGTTAAGGGTACGTGCCTCGGTGCTTTTGTTTGAACTGATTTGTAGTCCTGCTTGCTCGACCTTGCTATTTAAAATAGCTGCAAGAAGAGCAGAAAGGAAAGAGCCATTCCAGCCAGAGACACAGATGGGTCCTAGCCAAACCCACCTCCCGCTAACCTTGAACGTGGCCTTCCACAGTGACACAGTCACCATGCAGCCGGAGGGACAGCTCAGCAGAACAACCCAGCTAGCTGGGCGGAGAAGACCCAGCAGGGGGGAGGAGTCCAGGGAGGACAGAGGGGAGGACTGAAGAGAGGACTGCCAAGGTCATTAAAGGATCCAGAGACAAAGTGGAATCCAAATTGCTGTTGTTTCAATGTTTCAGCACTGAGAGAAGTGTTTACCTGTTTGCTAACTGTCTTGGTCCAGGAGCCCGGATGCCTTATGATATTACCTCTCTCCAGCCATGCAGTGAGATAAGATATGACCAATCTGTTCATCTCAGAAACGAAGAGGCAGAGACTCCCTACTTTGTAGACAGTTTCCCCTCCACGCCCAAGTTCATATGGCCAATAAGATGACAGGGGCGGAGTCTGACCTTCGAGCCAGCCCTCCAGCCACCACGAAGCCATCCTCATTAAATTCAGGAAACCAACAACGCCTTCCAGGCTCTGAGCAGGGACCAATGTCCACCAGGTGGTTGACCCAGACCGGTGACATCATTCCTCCACTGGGTTTCCGGGGAACCTGGAGCTCATCAGCATGGATATACCTCATCTTGCAACCATTCACATATGCCGTCATCTCCCTTCCCTCTGGCCAGACTGACTTCTCACCCAGCCTAGAGCTGGGCAGACTCCTGGTTTTTGTCACTTAAAGCTGAATCCCAACCTTGGATTGGGAGCCAGGACATCGATGTGGGTCTGTCTCCTGTGTGTCCTTGAATAATCCACATAACCTCTCTGCCCCACCCACAGGTGCCTCATACATGAGGTAAATTAAGGATATTTGCTTTTCCTACAAGGTTGCTCTGTAGATTCAGAGAACTTGCCTGATGTGGGTGAATATAAAACCCTCCCCAACCGATGGGGTGTAATGAGAGGGAGTGACCAGTAGGTGGCAGTGCTTCAAAGAGCCCATGGGACGTCCAGAGGAGCTTTGAGCATCCCGTCTCAATCCCGTGTAAGCTTTCCACACTCTCCACACACCGGTAAAGTTAAAAAGGAAACGAGGAGAGACATGTTCTCCTAAGGACTCAAGACACCCCAGTGGCAGAATCAGGACCAGACCAGACCAGGTTGGCTGGCTTGCTGAAAGCCCTCACTCAGCCCCTATTTATCAGACTCCAGTGGTGTGCATATTGTTTACGGGAACCCTTTCCTCTGAGCTTTACAGTTGCAGCCTACCTGTGGCTTTCCAGCCTCATGTAACAACATCTGCGCTCTCTCTCTCTATCTCCCTCTCTCCCTCCCCCCTCCCCCCCCTCTTTCTCTCTCTCTCTCCTTCCCGATTTTTTTTTAAGATCAGATAAAGACAGCTATCAGAAGCATCCTGCATCTACTGGGGGCCCAAAAGGGCAGAGTGCTATTACCTTAGCTAAGGCGTTCATAAACAGTAGGTCATAAAATCAATTCCATATTACAATAAAAATAGCATATATCTACTTCAGTAAAAAAAAAAAAAAAAAAAAAAAAAAAAAAATGGTTCCACTTCTGTACACACAATCTGACAGAAAAGACACTCCTGGCTTTTGATTCTTGTGTGTTTGTGTGTGGTGTGTGTGTATGCTTGCAGGTGCACGTGTCCTGCCCATACGGAGAGGTCAGAGCTTTGCTTCCCACCCTGTTTGAAGCAGGGTCTCTTGTTTGCTGTTCCCAACACTCTGATAGCTGGCTTTCAAGATTCTGTCTGTTCCCCATCTTGCCTTAGAAGCACTGAGTTTACAGACACATTTATGTGGGCGCCAGGGTCCCCGAACTCAGGTCCTCACACTTGCAAAGCAAGCACTTTACCCCACTGAGTCATTTCCCAAGACATAAAAGGCATTCCTCTTGTGAATCAAAAAAAAAAAAAAAAACCGCGCAGTTGAGATCTGAGAAGCCCCCCCCCCCGCCCCACCCACAAGAGTACTTCCAACTGTGTAGTCTGCTCTCTCTCCTGGCCACAATCCAGGGATCCCCTTGCCAGAGTGCTTCTGCCCGTGATCTGGTGGTTGGGAGTGGGAAAGGTCTAGTAAACACATCCCTGACCACTGCTTCCTGCCTTCCCGATAACACCCCCTCCCCCATCTCACCCTCCACGCATTTCTGTGAAGATGCTGTAACCCCCACCTACAGAGAGGAGCCCACCAAGTCTGGGAGAGGTCCTGAGAATTGCCCAAGCCCTCACCCTGGCTGGGGGCAGCTGCATCCCTGCAGAGCTTACGTAGGTACTGCCTTCTGCCTGTGGCCAAGACCGAGAGCGGACCTGGACCGCTTCCACGTTGCCTCCCAGCATCCTCCATCCCTCTTGTTCCAAGTCACTTTTATTTTCTCTCTCTTTCAAGTTTGATTGAATTTACAGTTAATGAATCCAACTTTGTCATTTAGGAGATGCTGGCGCAGTAAGACCTGACAGCGAGAGAGTGATGGCGTAATAAGTCGTGTGGTAGCTGCAGCTGTCCCTGCTCGCTGCCTTGAGCAATGGCTGTCCCAGTCTGGGTCGCAAGAGGCCGCTGGACTCTCAGCAGGAGCAAGTCGGGGTGGGAGGAGCACTTCGCTTAGGTGCAGAGCTCAGAACAGGGTTTCTGGATTAGCCCCTGCAAAGAAGGATGGGAATGGGAGGGCAGACAAATGGGACAGGCGGGTACCAGCTCTGCCTCCCAGCTGCTTGCTGGGCATCCTTGGACAATTCACCCTGACCTTTCTGGCCTTGGTTTCTTCATCTGCAGAATGGAGCAACGACCCAAGGTGGTGGCTTTCTAAATTGCAGGAAGCGGCATAGATGCTTGTCAGGTGGAATTTCATGGTAACTGGTTGACAGTCAAATGAGTACCCTGAAGTGTCTAAGAGACCACTCTCTACATCTCACAGTTGGGCAGGGATAGTGGCAGGGCCCCTAGGAGAATGAGAGGCCAATCTTGGATAAACAAAATATGCAGAACTTCCGAACTTATTAAGGTGAGAGCTGGCCCTTTAAATAGAAAACATAAGGCCTGCTCAGCAAAACTAGGTCTTGGAGGGTGGACCCAAATGGTTGCAAGGTGGAGGGGCTGTCACCATTGTCTCTGGATGCTTCCCTACCCCTACACTGTTTATATAACCAAGTGAAGGAAAGGGCATGGTGCAAGGGTGGAGACAGGGCAAGCCGATCAAGTCCATCCCTTGAAACCTTTCTCCAGTCCCACGACCCCATTCCACACAGGCAGCACTGCACCGCTGTCTCTTTGGTTTTATTTTTCATTGCCTTATTTTTGAAGTATGGAGAAATAATAGTTTGGAGGTCAGCAAGGTGGCTCAGTGGGGAGAGGGGCTTGTTACCAAGACTGCTAATCTGAACTCAATCCCTGGAATCTACATGGTGGAAGGAAAAAAAATCAAATACTGCAAAATACCATATGCCCATCACGAGTGAACATACACACACACACACACACACACACACACACACACACACACACACACAGAGTTTCATTTTACCTATATTTGAAATGTATATAAATACAATCCTGCTGTGAGTATTTTGGGAACATGTGTTCATATGGAAGACAACATAAGGGAGATTTTTTTTTTTTTTTTTTTGAGACAGGATCTTGTTATAGTCTCAGCTGTGCCCCAAACTCAGTATATAGCTCCCACTAGCCTTGAAATCCCAACCCCTGTGTCCTAGTCAGGGTTACCATTACCGAGGAAGCGAAGAAGCACCAGTAACCAAAGCGTTTTTCTTTGAGGGAACAGGGCTTGACTTACACTTCATGTCATCATTCTTCATCACAGGAAGTCAGCAAGCACGGCAGGAACCTGGAGGCAGGAGCTGACACAGAGGCCATGGAGGGATGCTACTTACTGGCTTGCTCCCCATGGCTTGCTCAGCCTGCTTTCTATAGAACCCAGGTCTACCAGCCCAGGGATGGCACCACCCACAATGGGCTGGGCCAGGGATGGCTCCACCCACAATGGGCTGGGCCAGGGATGGCTCCACCCACAATGGGCTGCCCCCGTCAACCACTGATTAAGAGAGTGCCCTATAGCTGGATTTTTCGGAAGCATTTTTTTTTTTTTTTTTTTTATGGAGGCTTCAGTCTCTCCGATGACTCTAGTTTGTGTTGAGTCAACATAAGAGCAGCCGGCGACCTGTCTGGGACTTTTCTAGTTCTAGGAGTGCAGAGTATACTAATCATGCTTGGTTCACTATCATGTCTTAAACGCTTCCTAGTGTACCTCAGTGATAAAGAAGCTGTCGACATGTATGATGCCCTTGGGAGGAGGGAAAAGGGGAAGAAGGTAGGGAGGGGAGGAGGGAAGGAAGAAGGAAGGAAGAAAGAAAGAAAATATTTTGGGTAAGGTTATAACTGGTGAGTGTCTGAGGCTGTAGCCTCTGACTTGTGGTAAGAAAATGACTGTGACTTTTACTGGACACATGTCATAATATGACCAGCATGGTTTCAGCCTGTCTAAAGAATGGTGAGTTTCAGTTAAGAGATAGTGAAAGAGAAACAGGAATGTAGTGTTTTCCTCATTCCCCAAGTTTTAATAGGACTCTGTTAGTCTCTCCGGTTGTTTGAGACTATTTTAATAGCCCACAATAAAGCCATGAGCCCCTTTGGAGTCTGTTTCTTGTTTTTACAAACACATGGATACAGGCAAAGGCTCAGTCACCTGTAGAACCCAACTAAGGTGGTAGAAGGGGTGGGGCTGGAGGAGTGGAGCGTTCCAGACATAGATGCAGACGCATTCCTGGGCCTGGAGAGAGAGCTCAGCTGGTAAAATACTTTCTGTACAAGCTTGAGAACCTGAGTTGGATCCTCAGAACCCATGGGGAAAAGCCAGCCATGTACAATCCCAGCCCAGGTGAGGCAGACCCAGGAGGATCGCTGGAACCCACTGGCCAGGCAGCCTGCCTACTTACCAGGTTCTGGGCCAATGAGAGACAGTGTCTTAAACACACACACACACACACACACACACACACACACACACACACACACACACAGAGCTGGCAAGAAGGCTCGGCAGGAGATGGGAAGGATGTTTGGCACAAAGCATCCCTAGGACCAGGGGAGAAGGCTCTGTTAGTACAGTGCTTTCTGTGTAAACATGAGAACCCGAATTTGATCCTCAGAACTCATATAACTATGGAGGCAGAGAACTAACTCTATATAAAGTTGTCCTCTGACAATACACACACTCAGACACACAGTCAGACATATCCACTCACACACCCACTCTCTCACACACACTCACACACATATACAATACACTCACACATAACTCTCTCTCTCTTCCCCCCCCCTCTCTCTCTCTCTCACACACACACACACACACACACACACACACACACACACAAATTCCTCGAAGTCATTTTTGGATCAGATATTCCCCAATATACCCTCTGAAAGCACCCCAATCACATGTCCCCAATATTGTACATCATAAATCTTAAGATCATAGGCAGTCTCTTAGCTCCTCAATGGACATAAACTTTACCTCACAGGCTTTCATAACTTAAAATTTTAAAGCAAAAACAAACCATATGAAGGAGGCCCACTGCCCTGGTCCCTGGGAAGCAGGTTTTTCTCACCCTACTCCCAGCATGCACACAGACCCTAAGGAAAACCTGAGGCAGGAAAGAAAGATGGTAGCAGGAATAAACAAATTAGAAGGCAGAAAAACAGAAGGATCAATAAATAAACCCAGAGCTGGTTCTTTGTGAGAGCTAATAAAAAAAGAGACCAACCTCTGGCAAATATAATCAAGAAAAGAAAGGAGGCCCAAATGAAATCAGAAATGAGAAAGTGATTGTAACAATGAATCAAAAAGATTAAAACAGATCGATGGGGAGCGCACATAATTCTACAACAAATTCATTTCAAAATTATCAATTAAACAGATGACAGGCTACACAATTATAAAGCAACGCAACAGACACAAGAATTGTGGGTGAGAAATCAGAGAGAGGGAGAAATACATCAAAGGGCGATCTTCCCCCTTCTTAAAAAGGACATTCCTACCCACCCCAGCGTCTCCGGAGAAATCTATCCAAATTTTACAGAACGCTGCATTTCCATGTTACATAAATTATTCTTTAACATAGAGAAAGAAAGGATGGTAAAAAAAAAAAAAATCCCACTAATTCATTCTGCAAGGCAAACACAGTTCTGATTTTGAGCTCTGATACAGGACCTCCCCCCCCCCCCCCCAATAAAAGGAACAGGATCCAATATCGCTTAAAAATACAGTCCCGGAGAATGTGGTTTACTCTCCGGCTTATTAGGAGAGTAAAATTCCATGACCATGGAGGGTCTCCAGCAATGCAAGGAAGGGTCAGCTCGGGGACATCTATTAATACAACACAGCAGATCAATAGATTAAATAATAGGAACCATACGATCATAGTGGCGGGTGCCAAAAATGTATTTCAATAGATGTCAAAACATTCTTTTTTTTTTTTTTAAAAAAAATGGGACCAGTGTGGCACTTCTTTATCATAATAAAGATCTAGTTAAAACCAAGCCAGCAGCTTTCATGGGAAAAGTGAGAGATGTTTCAATAGGAAAGGAAGGTGGACGGGTGAACAGTATGCTGCCATTTTAAATTTAATAGTATACTGAGGGTTCAGGCTGATGTGATAAGACATGAAAAAGAAACCACAAGAATAGCTTCTGGAGCAGAAGGAACGCTTCCTTCACGGAGACTGTGAAGACCCCCTTTACAGATCCGATGTGAGGCTGGAGAGATGCTTCCTAAGCTAAGAGTGCATGCTTTCTTGCAGGGGACCTGAGTTTAGTTCCCAGGGTCCACACGAGGCAACTCACAACCTCTAAGTCTAGCTCCAGGGGTTCTGATGTTCTTTCCAGTCTCTGAGAATACCTCCTTACACACATATGTACACGCAGACACACCTCATGCACATTAATAATGAAAAAGTAAAAACAAGCCAGGCACAGGCCTTTAAATCCCAGCACTTGTGAGGCAGAGGCAGGCAGAGCTGAGTTTGAGGCCAGCCTGGTCTACAGAGTGACGGCCAGGGGGACACTGAGAAACCTAGTCTTGAAAAACAAACAACAAGCAAGTAAAGAGACAAACAGTAAAATAAACTGTCTGGTATTCGCTATTGTTTTCCTTATGAAGCCATTCCGATCGGGGTGAGGAGGAATCACGGTGTGGTTCTTGATTAGTGCTTCCCTGAATGCTAAGGATGTTGGACATTTCTCATGTTTTGTGACCACTTTTATCTCATCTTTTGAGAACTGCTTGTTTCATTAACCCCTTTATTGGCTGTATTGCTGAGAGGGTGACACTGCGGTTTGAGGTCTTTGTACATCTGGATATTAATCTTCCATCAGATGCATAGCCAGCAGACATTTTCCCCAGTGTATAGCTTGTTTCCATACTGGTTTTCCGTGCTGTACAGAAACTGCACAAGCCCAGTAGTCAGTTCTCAGGATTACCTCCTGAGCTCTTACAGCCTCTCCCAGAAAGTCTTTGCCTGTGTTTACATCTTAAAGTGTCTTCCCTAACTTTACCTTTAATGACTTCAGAGTTCCAGACCTTTCGACCATTAAGAGCCTTTCTTTTCTAACAGAGTGAGAAGCAGGGATTTAATTTCACTCTACATGCGAATATCTGGACCTCCCAGTACAGACTATTGAAGGCTCTCCTTTCTCCAGCGTATATTCTTATCATCTTTGCCAAAAAACAACCATATGACTGTAGCTGTGTAGGTCTAATTCTGGGCCTTCTATTCTATTCCATTGGTCCATGTGTCTATTTTTGAACCAGAACCCCACTCCTTTGGATGCTATGGCTTTTTGGTATAATGAGAAATTGGCAGCTCACGACTCCAAGATCTGACACCTTCACCCAGACATATGTGTGGGCAAAACACCAATGCACATACTTTTTTTTTTTTTTTAAAGAGACTGTGCTTTTAGTTCTGAAGAATGTCGGCAGATTTTCTGGCAGTGGAACTGAGACTATGGATTGCTTTAGGTAATTTAGACATCCTCCCCGTATTAATTCCACCAATCAGTGAGCACATGGTTCTTTCCACTTTCCCAGGCCTTCCATTTCTTCAGTGTTTTATCAACATCAGAGCAGAGTCTCATCTCCCTGTCAGGCTTATACGAGTTATTCTGAAAGAGGGTTTATTTTCCCCCTTTGTTTCTTTCTCAGTCCCCCCCCCGCCCACTATTGGCAAAACAAAAAGCTACTAATTCTAATTTCATACCTTGTTTTTGTATCTTCTTCTTCACTGAAGTTGCTCATTAGTGTGGAGAGCTTTCTGGAAATCTAGGGTCTCTTCAGAGACCTTCCTGGGAATCTACAGGATCGTCTTCTCTGCAAGTGGCGGTCATTGGACATCTTTCTCCACTGTCTGCCTTGTGGTTTAGCTAAGACTTCAAGGACTCACATTGCTGGATTAGAGTGGAGGAGGGGACTCACTCCTTCTCTTGTTCCTGATGCTAGCGGTACCTCCTGCCCTTTCCCGTTTCACATACTGTTGATGACAGGTTTGTAATGCATGTATTCTGTTGTGTTGTCATTAAGGGATGCTGGGGATAGTTAAAGATCTTTGCGACAACGCTGAAAACGATCACATGGAGTCTGTTACTATGATGCGTTGCATGTATTTATTAGCATATGTTGAACCATCCTTGCATTCCTGGTATACAGTCCACTCAGGGTGAATGATCTATGAAGATGGATTTGGTCAGCAAATAATTTTATTAAGAATTTTCCATTAGTGATCACCAGGGAGATGGACCTATGATTTTCTGTATTTACTGTATCTTTGCCACGAGTGGGAATCAGGGTAGTAGTGGCTTCATAAACACCCTGGCAGCATCATTTCTTCCTTCTCTGCTTTATGAAGTAATGAAAGGGTGTAATAGTACTTACAGCAAATCTCCCTGTGCTTGGACTTTTGTTCCGTTGGAAAACTTCCTATTCCTATTTCTACCTTGTTGCTTGCTATAGATTTATTTGTTTATAGCCTCTTGGTTTAGTTTGATTATTGATTATTGTCCCATTTCTCTTAGGTTTTCCAGCTCACCAGGATGCAATTTCCCAGCACATGTTCCATTGTTTTCTGTTGGAATGCTTGCTTTTTCACCTCAGATTTTATGCTTTGTGTCTTCTCGTTTGATTGGTTTGACTCTCGAGGTTTTTGACTCCTGAGCTTTGCAGAGGATCACTGACTCTTTACCTTGTCTTTTTTTTTTTTTTTTTTTTAACTTGGTTTTATTAATTCCTGCTCTGATCTTTATTATGTCTTTCTATTCATTGAGTATGGTTTTGGCTTGTTCTTATTAATTTACTTAGCTTTATCCAGATCTTTATTTACTACTACTATTACTACTATTTGTACGTGTGTGTGTGTGTGTGTGAGAGAGAGAGAGAGAGAGAGAGAGAGAGAGAGAGAGAGGGAGAGAGAGAGAGAGAGATGTGTTTGGGGGAGTATATGCCACATCATGTGTGTAGAGGTCAGAGATCAACTTTGTGTTCTCCTGCTTGGCCTTTTCATGGGTTCTGGGGGTGGACTTCAGGCCATCTGCCTCTCGTGGCAACTGTTTTATCCACTGAACCACCTTACTGGGCCCTGTTGTTCTCCCGTCCATTTGTCTGTGGTGGTGGTGGGAGGTACACAATACAGTTCTCTCCTTCCATCACGTGGGCTACAGAGGCTTAAATTCAGGCCCACCCCAGACTATACCTCAGACCAGATGTCCACTACATGGAACTCTGTGGTTCTGACTAAGAGCTTATTCTCTCTCTAGGAACAATTAGGCAAGCCAGGTCTCAGAGTACAGTCTCATGATGCCTGCTCTCGGTTCTCAGAATGAGCCACACAGCCAGAGACTTTTGCCTGTATAACCACCGACTTAGCGGGGGCCTCTGAACATGGCTTCTTCCCGTGGCTCTGGTGGAATGCCAACACAGCCCCTCTTGCTGCTGGATCAGCTGCTGAGCTTGGCCTTTCTCAGTGTCTTAACCCCACAGTTCTACCCTCTGCAGCTGTGTGAGGTGAGCACTCCTGTCCTCCAGAACAGACTCGAGACTCTCCGATTTCTGTTGTAGCTCCCAAAGTTTCCTCTCTGGCTTTGTTGCTAGCACTGGTGTTTCTCCACCACCATCCACTCGATAAGATGGCTGTCCCCTGCCTGTCCCTGCTTGAGCCTTCAGGTTGTCTAGTCCTTCTGTGCATTCAGATCACACCATCTTCTTCCTTTCTACAACATTTCTTCTCTTTTATTCCCAGTTTCATGGGGTTGATTGGTGGCTGGTTTGGTGATTAATCAGAGCCCTACTGTGTGTCCTCCCAAGTGCTAGGACTGCAGTGTGCACCGTCACGCTTTACCTGGATCGATCTTTTATTTTCTTTAATTTTGAGACTCTGTTGAGAGTTAAGAAACACTTCACGATTGCATATGAACATATATATCTGCATGGATACACACACACACACTCACGCACACTCACACACTCACATATATATACTTATACATTCTTGTCACACATACACACTCACACACTCATGTACACATGCACATACACATTCTTGCCACATACATTCACATACACCCACACTCACAAACACACACACACTGACATATACACACTTAGACATTCTTGTCACACTCACACACACACACACACTGACACACTCATGTACACATGCACATACACATTCTTGCCACATACATTCACATATACCCACACTCACAAACACACACACACACTGACATATACACACTTATACATTTTTGTCTCACACACACACACACACACACATACACACACACTGACACAGATAAACACACACAGGCCTCGACACAGATGCACACACGGAACATACATCTAGGACCAGTAGACTCTTTATACCTTTCCTTGATCTGAGGTTAAAAATATTTCATTCAGAAAAAACAAATAATATTAAAAAATAATTAAGACCCTCCCTCAATACACACACCAAGGCCACAGAAACAAATGGGCAAAAGGAAGGACCAGAGGATTCTCTGTGAAGCAAAGAGAAATCTCCAACAAGGACAGACAACCAATAGGTACCAAATAATGCCCAGCTCTCTTCCTCCACAGGAAACAAACTGCCACACTCTGGCACCCTATTTGAAGTCACTTAAAATACCCAAGACCAGCCCTAAAAGGCCTTTCTCTGAAAATTCATTCTCATGAAATGAGTTTGAAGAGCGACTTTCATTCAGCGGCAACTTGGTGTGAAAGCAGAATTCCTCATACCAAGGGGTGTGGGTTGGGGGAGCACTCGGGATGGACGGCTAAAAGTGGATCTCTTCCTGTGAAGGTGAGGGGGCGGGAAGCCACTCAGGACTTAACAGAAAAGAATGCTCTGCTTACCTTAATAGGGAAAGGAGAAGACAGGACGACAAATGACAGTGGAACCAACTTGTGTAGTTAATAAAAATGGCAGAGAGACTTTTGATTGTTTTATGTATCCCACTTGGAGCATGGAGAGGACATGATGCTATCACAGACAGATAAACTCAGAATCTCCTTCCCCTTTCCCCTCTACAATCGGCTCCTTCCTCTGTTCTCCACCCATGCCTCCCACGCCTCCCACGCCTCCCACGCCTCTTCCTCTGCCCTCTCTTCCTGCCTCTGCTTTATTTTTTATTTCTAGCTTTGTCCTCTCCGGAGGGGTACATGGTTTGTACACTGATGACCATGACTTGACTCTATCACCAATCCCGTCGTGAGGAATTCAGAATTATTGTCACCGTTGAACGACGAGGGCCGTATCATACAGTGACACGCTGAGACTCGGCTCACTCTCCTCGTGGGCTGTCGCTTGTCTATCACGAGCTGCGCGCCCGTGTTCTGCCCTCGAGCCTCCAGCATCAGAACAGTACTCGGCATGTGGCCTCTGCTCAGTAGACATCACGTTGGGGAGTGGATAAGTGGAATGAAGAAGCCTGCACCTAAGAAACCCCAAACTCTGATTTGGTGAAGAGCAAATGAAAGATCTGGAAAACTCGTATACTTGGAGCATGGGGCTGAAGCCGTTTTTCCATCTTCCCCAGAGACCCACTAAGAATGGTACCCTGGGTTGAGAGGGATAATCAGAGATGCTGGGAAAGCTGACGAGATGCCTACTGTCTCCAGTTCTGTGTGAGTCTGGATGGAGCTCTGGTCAGAATCCACCGGTGCTGGTAACTTAGACCTTACCCTGATGTCCCGGGCCAGAGGGTGACATGCAGGTGACTTGAGGGGCGGTAAGAAGTGAGCTGAGGGAATAGACAGACGGCACCTGCCCATGGTCCCACGTAGAAGAGTGAATATTCCCGCTCCACAGAGAGTGAAATCGGATGAAAAACCGGAAAAAGAACACTCCCGTGAGGAATAAACACAAAGAAAATTCTATTACCAAATTCATATTTTCTGCAAGATTGGAGCATACACAGTATTTTTCAAAGGGTGATTGTGTGAGTTTAGACCATCTTACTTTGAGATGAAAAGCATGGTTGTTGGATTTGAAAATGTAGACGAAGAAATGAGGAGCATATTAAAAATTGAAGGAAGTGAAATGAATAATTTAAGTTGTCTGTTAAAAAGAGATAATCTCTCAGAATTCAGAGAGAAGCATGGAGAAATAAAAGAAAATACCAGCATCCATCTGAAATTGGTGAAACAAACAGCCGGGGGGCCGAAAGTGCCTTCACAGAGCCACAGAAATTAATGACGATAACTCCTATCTAGACATACCCTGGTAACATTTTCAAATTTTCTAAATATGGGAAATGAGTTCAGAATTAGTAAGTTTTTGATTGTTAAAGTGGGATCATCTAAAATAAAATAACAATACATGTAACTTATGAGGCGATTTTTTTTAAAAAAAAGAGAAAATGGAAAACATGAACAAAATAACCAGAGGGTCAGGAGTAACGTAAGGAGCACTATAGAATAAGGTGACAGTATTAACAAAAAGTACATCACAATAAATATAAACAGATCAAACTTCTCTCTATAAGGACAAAGATAATCACACCTACTACAGAAGCCAATTCCACTTAAACTAGAGGAAGAACACTTAAAATAAAAGAAGGGGCAAAAGATATAAGATGACCATTAATATGTCAAAGGAATATTATAACAATGCTAATATAAAACTTTAATTAAAACCAGATATTTTAATGGTAGAATAGGAATAAGCCATTTTATAAAAGTGGAATTCTCGTCATAAGGAATAGTAAACATTCGCCTCTAAATAAGGTGGAATTGGAGTGCAGAAGCAGTTAACTTGATGGGAGGTGTGGGCACTATGTTTTCTGCCTTTCCATTTCTGACCATGATAGAAAAATAAACTGAGGTTCCCTTCTTGTTATAAATAGCTAGGAAACTTGGCAGCGTTGACAAGTCAACTGTTAGATTCTGACCTGACATCTAATAAAATGAACACGTGAAGATGTTAATACCATATAGCTCCATTCATTTCATACATCCACGGGCTGGAGAATTGCTGAACAGTTAAGTGCAGTCATAGAGAACACACACACACACACACACACACACACACACACACACAGAGAGAGAGAGAGAGAGAGAGAGAGAGGGGGGGGGGGTTTAACCCACAAAGAAAAATTACAGTACATTAAATAAAACACATTTTGGGATTACTTGTGGGCTTGATGCTGTAGAAGGAGAGATTAGTAAAGTGGATGACAGACACTGGGGAGTTTTCAGAAATGCAACAGGAAGAGAAAGGGAGCAACAAAACGTTGGCAGTGGTGCCTGAGCCATGGAAACCATCACAGAACGACAGAAGTGACCAGGGAAAGTGATCGATGGAATGTATGTACCAAAAGATAAACAAGTTAATGAGCACCAAGGGGCACAGCTAAAGTACTTACAGATGAGCAAGGAGACGCTCTGCACTGCAGCAAAGACAGATGGATTGCACGCAGAGGAACCAGACAAGAAACATCAGAATTCTCATCACAAACAACCCAAGGTGGGGTGTGTTGTGATCACACAGGACTGAAAGGCCTTTCATGACTCAGTTCTATAGTCAACAGCAGACTCAGAATAACAAAAGCAAAATAATCCTCAGACGCAGTCCTGAAGAATTTATCTAAAGATCTTAGCAGTGCCTTTTCCAAAATAATTCTTCAGGGACTGGAGAGATGAGTCGTCAACTGAGAGCCCTTGCTGCTCATTCAGAAGACTGCTGTTTGTTCCCAGCATCCACCTAGAGTAGCTCCTAACTGTGTGTAACCCCATCTCCAGAGGATCTAATGCCCTCTTCTGGCTACCACAGACATCTACACTCACAAATGTGTGTGTGTGCATGCACACACACACACACACACAGACACACACACACACACACACACACACAGACACACACACACACACACACACACACCCCATGGGGGGTAGAAACAGAGAAACAGAGACAGACACAGAGAGATAAAGAGAGAATAAATCTTTTATAAATTTCTTCAAGGAAATAATGATAATGTACAATAATGTGAATCTACAAAAGGAATGAAGACACCCCCAAATGACAGCTACCTGGTTTAAAAAATAATAATAATCTTATTAGTTCCATTCCTACAAAAGATCATTGATCATCTAAATCTAATACAATGGTGTGATCTCACACCATATGTAAAGATAAAAAGCATGATGAAGTACCAGCTCAGTGCAGGAACTGAAGCAAGGGAGAATGAGCCAGACAGAAGTCATCAAACTGTTAACTTCGACACTAGAACTTACTCATCCTAAAATCAGACATAGGTTGAAATGGACTCAGAAAACATATCAAATAAGATTATCAAGCAGCACCAAATAGGCTGGAGAGGTGGCTCAGTGGTTAAGAGCTCTGGTTTCTCTTTCATAGCCTGTGTGAAACAGTGCTGCACAACCTCTGTATCTCCATTTCCAGGAGATCTGACGCCCCCTTCTGGTCTCAGCAGGCACTGCACACACAGTGCGCAGATACACCTGCCGGCAAAACATGTATACACATAAAATAAACAGAAATCTTAAAAAATATATATGTTAAACAACCATGTTTTTAAAAAAGCGCCAGCAGCTTTATAAGGACAGGGACACTGCGGATTTCTTTAACCACACAAAATCAAACTAAAAGTAAGAGACATAAAGGAGAAATCTCCCAACACCAGGACACAGGAGAGCACTTCACTTCTAACTGACCCTATTAGACAGAGAGCAGCTTTCAAGAAGAATAAAAACATATGCTGAACTGATAAACTGAAAATGCAATGTATCAAAATTTGTAGACACAGCCAGGAAATGCTGAGGGAAATTTACAACACTGCATGCTTCCATGGGTTACATGCAAGTTCATGGGTTACGTGGGTTACATGGGATACACCGTTCCTAGTCAACAGTCTAAGCTCCTTTGGGAATCTGGGGAAGACAAAAAAAACAGAATAGACTTAAAACAGGAGAGCAAAAGAGAATACGAAATCTAAGATGGAAAAAAAATCAATAAAAATTTAAAAATAGAAAAAAAATAAATGAAACAAAAGAACTCATTCTTCGAAAAGATCAATAAAGTTAAAAAACTGGCAATAGTCACCAATGACACATTTTCCAGTATCAGCAACAAAAAGAAAATCACTACAGACTCTGTACATCACAAGAGGACATTAGGTGGCGGCTGGCGCGGTGACTTGTGGGTAAAGCCCTTGCTGTGGGAGGAAGAACGCATACGCTCCGATCCCCAGTGTTTACATAAAAAGCTTCATGTGTCATGCATGGCTGTGACCCCAACACTGGGGAGGCAGCCACAGGTACAGCCTATGAACTCAAGATAGTGTGTAATCATAAAGGTGCCACACCTGCAGATATTGAACACAGAGACACGTGCTCGCGCACACACACACACACACACACACACACACACACACACACACACACATTAGATAAACTACACAAACTACTCAAGGCTATCTTCAGAATTTAGATGAAATAGACTAGAACCTTTGAAACGCACAAACCAGTGCAGCTCGTTGAATATTAAACAAGTAAACAAGTATCACATAACTTACAAGAAATTGAACTTATTATAAGAATTCTGGGAGATTTATCACTAAGGATCAAATAAGGGGACAGAGGCACTGAACACTGACCATACTCGACAGATGGGCGGATGGAGTGACGAGGGTGGCCTATGAATGTGCTGTTCTCAAATGTTCATGGAATCGTTTTTAAAGCAATGATTTTAGGACTCAAAGGAAAACAGTGGGTTTAAAGGGGTGGAGTTTGTTGACCTCCCCCCCCCCACCATAATGCAATCAAATAAGGAACAGGCTACAAAAATAAATAAAGATCACTTAGAAATTAAAAATCCCCTTAGAAATAAAAATGTCGAAAATAAAATCGCATCACAGGGCTGAGAAAATAATGACATCGGTGTGTGTGGTCAGTGTGGTGGGTGTGGTGTGCGTGGTGTGTGTGTGGTGGGTGTGGTGTGTGTGGTGTGTGTGTGTGGTGAGTGTGTGGTGTGTGTGTGTATGTGTGTGTCCGAAAATAAAATCGCATCACAGGGCTGAGAAAATAATGACATCGGTGTGTGTGGTCAGTGTGGTGGGTGTGGTGTGCGTGGTGTGTGTGTGGTGGGTGTGGTGTGTGTGGTATGTGTGTGTGTGTTTGTGGTGAGTATGTGGTGTGTGGTGTGTGTGTGTCTGTGTGGAGTGTGTGTGCTGTGTGTGTGGAGTGTGTGTGCTGTGTGTGAGGTGTATGTGGTGTCTGTGGGGTATGTGTGTGTGTGTGTGTGTGTGTGTGTGTGTGTGTGTGATATGTGCTGTGTGTGTATAGTATGTGTATGTGTGTGGTATGTGTGGTTTGTGTGGTGTGTGTGGTGAGTGTGGTGTGTGTGGTGTCTGTGGGGTATGTGGTATGTGTTGTGTGTGTGTGGTATGTGTGTGTGGTATGTGTGGTGTATGTATGTGTGTGCTGTGTGTAGTGTCTGTGGGGTATGTGTGTGTGTGGTATGCAGTGAGTGCGGTGTCTGTGGTGTGTGTATGTGGTATGTGTTGTGTGTATATGTGTATGTGGTGTGTGTTTGTGTATATATGTGTTTGTGTATATGGTGTGTGTGTATGTGGTGTGTTTGTGTGTGTGTGGTGTGTGGGATTCAGGAGATATGCACTTCACACCTCCAGAATGACCCCTACTTTTAATATTGTTCACCATGAAGCCGAGAAGGATTCAAATCACCGAAGAAAACGTTCATCTCGGAAAGGTTTTTGTTTCTGTGTTGTCTTGTTTTTAAGGCACAGCAAAACTGACTGAAGTAAAAATGAGATGATTCGCCAGAAAGATTAAAATCGGTGACTTGGAAAAGAAATGAGAGGTGAGCTGACAAATTCTAATGTTAAAAATATGAAGAAAGAAACAAAATTCTGACAAAATTTATCAGAAAGAAATAGCGTGCGGGGGCCGAGGGAGCTCGGGGCCAATGTTTGTGAAAACAGCAAGGACTTCTACAAATTCTCTTCTCCCTGAGGATAAGGAACTCCATCAGAATCCAGGTCTCTGAGAACAAGCCGAAGGCTAGCAGCAGCCTGCAGTGTTAGGTTCAGACAGATGGAGGGTGTCTTACGAGTTTTTGTTGTTGTTGTCATTGTAGCTGCTGTCTTTCTGCATTTGTTTTTGTTTCAGAACAAGACTTAGCACCAACCACTGAGCATACACCGAGAGACCTACGGCTCCAGTTGCACATGTAGCTGAAGAGAACAGTGTCTGGCATCAATGTGAGAAGAGGCCTTAGGTCCAGGGAGGGCCTAGGGGAGTGCCAAGGCAGTGGGGTGGAGAGGGCAATTAGGAGGGAGTGCTCCTTCCTGAAGACAAGTGGGGGGAGGGGATGGGAGTTAGGGTGGGGGAAGGGGATTACACTTCAACTGTAAATACAGAGGGTGTCTAATAAAAATTAATTTAAAAAAATTAGAAAGTAAGACTCACAGAGTTTTTACTGTTGGAACCCAATCGCCCCTTCTGCAACTCTGCAGATGCCTTGAAAACTCTTGATCTGCAGTTAAAGCGCTTGCCTGGTGGCTACTGGAGTGAATGGAGCCCCTTTAAAGTCTATTTCCTGGAGAATTTTCTGGTTGTTTACACAACTGCCTAAGCTAGGACTATCATTATTTGACCTGACACGGTGATCTCCAAGCATGAAAATCCTCTTTCCCATAGGTGTTTGTCAAAAGAAATCACAAGCAAGTGTTCTGACTTCCTGAGGTGACTGCAAGAGAGAAAACCATAGACAAAGACAGAGAAGTTTGGGTGGAGAGGCTGAGGGGGGGGCGGACCTGCATAGCTCTAACATTGTATTAGAATTCTAGCTGTCTTCCTCTGCATACCTCAAAATGAAAAAGCTGATTGAAAAATTTATATGAAATTTCAGGAAACTGAGAATATTCAAAATATTTTTTCATCAACAAAACAAAGTTGGAGGTCTCGTAATTTTCAGGTTCAGAATGGATATTACTATTGGATTAATTTATTATTAATTATACAATAATATCACGGTAAACATAAAATATTAATGCATTATTAATATTAAGCTGTTAGTATTCTGAAAGTTGAGAATTCAAAAATGAATGCATGTTGTCAGACATCCTATTGCCAGCAAGAAAATTCACAGAGGTGGCTCAGTGACCTACAGCATTACTGGTATTACAAAAGACAAGTTCAAATCCCAGAACCATTGCAGTTCAGGGGATCCAGCGCCCTCTGCTGGCGTCCATGAGAACACACATGCACTTGGCATATGCTCTTACACAGACAAAAATAATAATAAAATTAGTCATTTAAAAAAAGGAAATTCTTTTAAAGTTTTAAGAAAATTCTTGATCGTTTAAAATTATATTTATCTGTTTATGTGTGTCTGTGTATCTGCGTTGATGGGTGTGTGCTATGTATGGAGATCAAAGGACATTTTGGGGGAGTCATTTTTCTTCTTCAATCGAGTGGGACCTGGGGATTGAACTTAGACTGTCTTGCTAGGCTGCAACTACCTTTCCCAACTGACCCATCTTGCAGGCCCCAAGAAGAAAACTCAAGGAGGAAGAAAGAATCTGTTGAGCAATGGTACAGAGACAGTGGCTGTCACATGCAGAAGAATAAGGTGGGGTCCCTACTTCACCACATATGCAAAAACTAACTCAAAATCATTAGCCAATAGTTTCTTAGGTTGCAAAGGTTTGGCTGGAGACAGGACTCTTAACAGCACATCCTGCTTTTCCCAGGGTGTGAGTTCAGTTCCCAGCACCCAGGCTGGCCAATTCACAGATGCCTATAACTTTAGTCCTAAGTGATCTGGTGCCATCTTCTGGCTTCCTTGGGCACCTGACCTCACAATAATAAATAATAAAATGAAAAAGGTTAAAAAGCTATCCTCAGGATGAAGAAAATATTTGCAAACCACTTGTTTATATGACAGTAGTATATCTAAAAAGTAACGTGATCACAGAATATGTAAAGAGCTCTTAGGGTTCAACAATAAGAGTACACATAACTCAGCAGGCAGGGAGTAAAAATAGGAACTCCCAAATAATGATACACAAACTGTGAATGAGTATGTGAAAAGTCCAATATTACCAGTCTTCAGAGAAATACGGATTAAAATCATTCCCATACCTTCTGTGAAATGGTCATAACTTTTTAAACTACTTGATTAAAAGTGTAGTGTAGAAAAAATTGGTTGCCACAGGGAATATTATAATGGTACTACCACTCTGGAACAGTCGGTTCCTCAAAAGATCAGAGTAACAGCGTGATTCGGCAATGTCACTTATGGACACACACAAAATATACAAGTGTCCATCAAAAACTACAGAAAAGAATCAGCATATCCATACATCAGTAGACTAGTATTTAGTCGTAAAAAGGAATAAAGCACCAATATGCCTATCACATAGAAAAATCTGGAAAATATTTTTTTACTATATGAGAGAATCCAGGCACAAAAGGCCACCAGTTTTATGATAGCACTCATATGAAATATCCAGAATGACAAAGTCCAAAGACAGGAAGTGGATTAGTGGCTGATAGGCTGGGGGAGGGAGGCTAGGGGGAGAGAGGCTGGGGGAGGAGGGCTGGGGAGAGAGAAGCTGGAGGAGGGAGGCTGGGGGAATGAGGTTGGGGGAGAAAGACTGGGGGAGGGGGCTGGGAAAGTGAGAGTCAAGGAGGGAGACTGGGGGAGGAGGTCTAGGGAGGGAGGCTGGGGGAGAGAGAAAGTGGGGGAATGAGCCTAAGGGGAGGGAGGCTGGGGAAGGGAAACCTGGGGGGAGGGAGACTGGGGGAGAGAGGCTGGGGGAGAGAGGTTGGGGAGGGAGCTTAAGGGGCACCAGGTTTCCTCTGAGTGATAGCAGTGTTCTGGAATTAAGCCATGAAGATAGTAATAACTTGATGAATATTCGAAAAGCAGGAAGCTGTACACTTTCAAAGGGCCAATTTTATGATATGTGAATTGTATCTTAGTTTTTAAAATGTTCTGTTCAGAATGGTGAATCTGCTTTAACCACAGACCTAGAGAAAAGTGTCATTTTAAAGCATATATCACACAGAAATAACTAACTGATAGGCTCAAAAAAAAAAAAAATCAGATCTGAAAAGATAGCTCTAAGGTTAAGCGCAGAGTTCAGTTCCCAGCACCCACGTGACTGTTTGCAACCGTAACTCTCGTTCTAGGAGATCTAACACCCTCTTCCGGCCCCTCCCATGCATAGTATACAGAATGTACCAGAGAGTCACTCATAGATAAAATAAAATAATTTTTTTTCAAAATTTGAAAATTGTGATGAAGTAAATTCTTTTGTAAGAATTGAGACTCTAAAATGAACTCGTAAAGAGATCTTGGGGGGAAAAATGAAACAAACAAACAAAACCAACGGTAAAAAGAGGAACTTAGTTCAAATCCCAGGCCCTGGCTAAAGAACCAGGTGAAACAGAGCACAATTCACAGTCTCCGCACTTAGGGGACAGAAGGAAGAAGACAGATGGAGAGAGATAGGTCGGGGGAAGGGGGGTAAATAAAAAAGTGGAAATGTCTTAATTAGGGTTTTACTGTTCTGAAGAGACACCATGACCAAGGCAACTCCTATAAAGGGCATTTAATTGGGGCGGTCTTACAGTTTAAGAGGCTCAGTCCATTATGACCATGGCAGGAAGCATGGCAGCTTACAGGCAGACATGGTGGTGGAGAAAGGGCTGAGAGTTCTACATTTCCATTTGCAGGCAGCAGTAAACTGTCTTCCGCAGGCAGCCAGAAGGAAGGTCTCTTCTACACAGAGCAGCACCTCAGCGCTAGGAAACCTCACAGCCCACCTACACAGTGACGCACTTCCTTCAACAAGGCCACACCTCCTAATAGCGCCATTTCCTGTGGGCCAAGCTTATTCAAACCACCACAGGAAGTAGTTTTTGTAGACTAAAAACTGTGATTGAACTTGAGATGTTTGTTATTTGAAGAGAGAATAAAATGTATTACTCCTCCGTTGCTTAATTCGGGGATAATTCAAAGTCAAGCCTGATAACATTTATAGAGAAACTCAGGAAAGAAAACTAATAAATTAACTAGGCTTTGGGATGTGGGTAAAAAAATTCTTCTCTCTCTCTCTCTCTCTCTCTCTCTCTCTCCCTCCCTCCCTCCCTCCCTCCCTCCCTCCCTCCCTCCCTCCCTCCCTCTCTCTCTCTCTCTCTCTCTCTCTCTCTCTCTCGTTGAATCCAGCTACACATTAAGGAAATACTGCCAACAAATAGGGCTCATTATGAAAATAAGAGACAAATTTAATATTAAAAGTCTATTTTAACTAACCATATTACTGTATCAAAGATGGCAAACAATATTAAAGTCTTTGTAAACCAGAAATAATGGTCACAAAATTTGATTTTTTTAATTATATTCAATCAAATATTACTCTTATGAAAAGTACTAAAAATTATAATTAAATTCTGCAAAAGTAACGAAACAATAAGGCCCCCAATCTTAATTTCATCCTATCACTGTCTGCCAATGCAATTCAGTGATAAAACCAAAAAAAACGGATATATGCAAAAGACTAAATAATGATTCTGTGATAAAAATCGATACATATTAAAAATGTCAAAAATGTATTCCTTTGTATTTTCTAGGGAAACGAAGCTGTCTTGACCCACACATCATAAAATTTCTTGCAATCCCTAGAGATTAAAAATGAAATTGTTATCAGATTATTCTCGTAACTTCTAAACCATTGTCTGGTTTCAGAAAGTTGCTGGTGCAATTTTTAGGAACATGAGCATCACTAATTGTGCAGGAATCAGGACACAGTGTCTGACTGGTACCACACATCTCTCAGGATCGCAATGGTGTTCAAATGTCGACACATTTCTCAGCTCCCATTGAAGATGCAGTAGCAAGTCCAAACCTTTAAAACACTCGGTTTTTATGGTCTCAGATCCATTATTCTTGAGGACATACAGAAATCGCAGACTATAATGTTGTCTTATCATTTCCCATATACACATTTTGAGGAGGGACAGGCGGCACTCAGCTGGTCATCTGCAAAGACTGTGTCCCTGTGATTGACAACCACCTGAGACTGGGAGAACGTTCTGAGGTGTGTTTACACACGTGGGATAGTCTAGCTCAGGCTTCTCAGAAAGGACATTTCCCCATCTCTGGGGGATGTGTGACTCTATTTAATTACAAAAAAATTGTTTTCTCATCCTTCATTTATCTTTGCCCTAGGAGCCAAATAGTGGCCAAACTGGTACTAATGAAAAACTTTCAAACACAATTTAGTGAGAAAAAAAAATAAAGAAAAAAAATTTCATGTTTTCACTTTTGACATTAAACACCGAGTACATTTTATGTCCACTTATGGATCAGATTCGTCTTTTCTTTAAATTAATGTTTTCTCCCACCGGAAAGCGTCTATTATCTTAATTTCCTTTAAACTCCTCTCCCCTTTGGTTTTCTGTGTTCCCACATTTTTAGTGTTTGCCACATTAATCTGCCTCCAATCATTAGTAAAACTTCACATTAAACTGTCACTATTCCTATTTTACTTTCAAATGAACTTGCACTGGAGAATCTTTCTAGGAGGAGGGCAATTTTCTCAGTGTTTGCTCCTACTACACCATTTCTGTTAAGCTGACAAACTGGAAAACTTCAAACGGTTCCTGCGACCCATCAGGACCCAAGCGTTCTAAGTTCCGTTGTTTCAACTTTCAACTCTTTGGCTTTGTTATTATTTTCCCCTGATACTATAGAATGCATGGCGACAAATCAAATGCTAATTTAAAGGACATTCATAATCACTTACCTACTAGACAGGTCAGGCATCACACAAGGATACCCAACTTCGGGGAGTCAGGCACTACCTGATTAAATCATCCCAGAAGTTTGCTAAAATGTTGTTTGAAACCGTGGTTCTCCCCCCCACAGCTCTTCTCAGGCTTGTACAAAATCTAATAAGTTTCTCATGAAAATATTGTTCATCACGACCATTTTTTTCTCATGTGTCAACAATAAATTTTGATAAATTATTTCAGGTGCTTTTTCTTCCTGCCTCATGAGATCAACAAGAGACATTAAATTATCTTCAAACTCTTGAAGTTCGTGTGTTAAATAAATTATTAAAACTATTTTATATGAAATAGTTGAGGCTTCATCAATAATGATCGACATTTTACTGCCTTGATTTATATGTTTTCCAAAATGTTGTTTTTATCTCTCAGTACATAAATATTTCTGCAACAAGCAAGTCTATATATTTAGAATGCAATGATAAGCCCATATTAATGGCATTCCTTATTTGAAATTTATTAAATACTTTATGTCTGAGGATGTACAATTATTTTTAAGCACATATGTGATATTCTCTAGATGTTTTTCATTTGCTTTATTAACATTTTGATAAGCTTTAAGAAATTTTATTACAAATACTTACCATCTGAAGCTGATTCATAATATTTTTTATGATTTTTTCCTTATTGATCTAAGAAACTGTTCTTCATTTAAACTGAAATTTTTAACAGGACATCATTGTCACTCTTGTGAAATGTGAAAATATTGTATTTTCAACTAAAAATTATTTTTTAGACTTATTGCTTTCGTTTTTATGTGTATAAGTGTTTGCCTGCATGTATGTATGTGCACCATATGCATGCCTGCTGTCCATGGAGGTTGGAAGGGGGGTGTCACATCCCGTAGAACTGGGGTAACAGTTGGCTGTGAGCCTCTGTGTTAGTGTTGGGGATCAAGCCCAGGTTCTCAGCAAGAGCAGCCGCTGGCCTATCTTTCTAACCCCCGACATTTTTTAGTTTATATTTTTATATATTATTAACCCCTCTCTCTCTGTCTCTCTGTCTCTGTCTGTCTGTCTGTCTCTCTGTCTGTCTCTCTCTGTCTCTCTCTGTGTCTCTCTCTTATTCTCTCTCTCTCTCTCTCTCTCTCTCTCTCTTTCTCTCTGTGTGTGTGTGTATGTGTGTGTGTGTGTGTGTGTGTGTGTATAGGACAACTTTGGGGAGTTGTATTCGTTCTTCTGTTGTATATTCTGGGGATCAAACACCATGAACTTATAAGTATACAAGTTTTGAGCATTCCTATGATTTAGGAGAAACTGATTCTAAGTGCAGCCTCTGCCTTGCGTTTACAGTCGTCTTCAATGCTTTCATTTCTGTTGTATGTTCTCCTTTTGGACCATTTCTACGGTTTCTAGAGGTCCTGGGTTTGGGGCTCTGCACAGTGTCAGAGGCTATTTCCCCACGTGGTTCAATGTTAAGAATGTGGCTTCTTTGCTCTCTCGCTGGCAGAAAATTCATGTTTATAATACTTAAAAAGAACACAGAGGAACGTATCCCAAACTCTGCCTATCTTCAATCTGGATTTCATTGTTAATATTTTATTATGAAGTCTTGAATTTATAAACATCAAAAACACTGCACAATTACTACTTACACAACTAATTATAGCCCACTAACAATAAAACCAAAGCAGGGATGGCTCTATTTAGAAGCAGGAGTAATTGCGTAATTTAGCCCAAAGCCACAGTTCTCAACCTTTTTGTTCTCAAAATACTTTCGCATTGTTAAAAATGATTTAAGACACCTATGGAAATTTGGTTTGTGGGACTTATGGCTATCAATACTTCCCATGTTAGAAGTAAAGACAGAACGTTCCTTTTGTTGCTATTTATTTAGTTATGCTAACAATAATAAAGTTATTCAGTGTTAACCTAAGTAATGTTTGTGAAAATAACTATAATTTCCAAAACAAAGAGATATACTGAGAGCAGCATCATTGTCTTGCTTTGATGTCTGGCTTAATGGAAATCAGCTGGCCCCTCCCATCTGCTTGCATATTCAGCAGGACGGACCATCTCATGTCATGCAACCTCTGGAACATTCCCTGCACACGAACTACCTTATGTCATGCAGACCTCAGGACAATCCAAAAACAGCTATGCTAAGAACAGGGGAAAGAGGTAAACAAGTCTTTGTATTACAACTATGAAAAGAATTTTCTCCTGACTGACTCCAAAGGGATCACTGAGGCCAGAAGTCTGCGCGCTATAACCTCTGCTTTAAACATATGGTATACACTTCTGAATTGTGCCAGAAAGCCATGTTGCCCTCTCTGTAATGGGGTCAAAATGGCTGAAGAAATGTCTAAGATGTTACTGTAATGGATGATCAAGTTGTTTTAGCAGGTGTTGTCACATGCTAGTGCCATGGATTTGAAGTAAACAATTGACATTAGAGCAGGTGTCCATAAAGGGTCTGGCTGTACTTAGCTATAACTGATACATTGTTTCCACACATTCAGATACATTTCAAAAGGTAAAGACAGGTCAGGCAGCTGGACAGCACCTTTAGAACACTGGCCTTGCCTAGGGTTTTAAATATTTAATGAAGGAAGTTACAGCCTTCATTCTTGTAGGCGTGTGAGGCCATATGAAAGCAAAAGAGAACAAATGAAAAACAAAGTAATTAGTGATGTTGAATAAGAGAAAGTTGTTGCTAAAATGCTCGGCTGCTGGGGCTGGAGAGAGCTTGGTGGTTAAGAGCAACCACTGCTCTTGCAGAGTAGCAGAATTAACTGTAACTCAAACTCTAGGTGATAAGGACCATCTTCTGGACCCCACAGGTACGTGTGCTCATATGTGCACACACACACACACACACACACACACACACACACACACTTTATAAAAACAAGCCTTAAAATATTTTGTTATTTAAAACTGCATATGTGGGAGGTCCAGAGATGGCTCAGTCGCCAAAGAGTTTGCCATCCAAACATGAGGACCTGAGTTTGGATCCCCAGAGCACATGTCAAATTCTGGGTATAGTGGTACCTAGGTTCAGTGAGAGACCTTGTCTCTAGAACTAAAGTGAAGAGAAATCAAAGAATGTGCCTAATCCATCATAAGCATGTACACACACACACACACACACACAAACACACACACACACACACACACATACACACATACACAGAGTTACATGTATGGGAATATCAACCTCTATATCTATGTCTAATTTTCCAGAATAGCAAGAGCAATTTAAATTTAATAAAATATGCATGACACACAAGAAGAGCAGAACTTGATTCAGGGCATAAAAGAAACTATATTATTATCCAAAACAAAGAGCCCAGTGTCCCAATGGTCTATATTCAATTCTATTTCCATCAAGATACATTTATTTTTATACTTGATAAAATAATCTTAAAGGCATTGTGTAGGCATTAAGTTTTGTTAAAAAATATGTGCAAAAAAGGAAGGAGGTAAAGAGAGAGGGGAAGGGAGTGAGGAAGGATGCAGGAGACAGAGTATCTGGTCTGCTCTGTTAAATGCTAATATGTATTAAAATTGCAGCATGAAAATAGCACAGTTCTCAGACCGGAATAAATAAGCACATAAATAAAACAGAACAGATACTTTCCCCCAAAGACCTGGTACGTATAACCTCAGATTCTAAAATGAAAAAAGAATTATTCCATAAACAGCAGTACAATTGGCTACTATTTTGGGGAGGGGGGGAAGTTAAGATGCCTAAGTTACAGCGCACACAGAAATAAATCCCAGCAACATTAAAGATTTAAACCTCAGCGAGACGTTTAGAGCAACTGTACAAGAACTCAGAAGGACAGTTGTAACCGTGGGACAGGAATGGCTCTTCCAACATCTCAAACGGATAGATCTGACCACACCATAAGGAAGGGGCTGCAGAAAAGTAACGGGTGACGTAGGAAAAGAGCCGAAGCGCTAAGTCGGACATTCTGAAAGAGAAGTGGACACCAGCCTACTTGAGAGTCAGGACAGGCAGTGGGGAACCAGGAAGGATATCTGACGTGGTTGGAGGGAAAGAATTGAGGGTATGGGAGGCCTGGGTTCAATCACCAGTGCAACAAAACAAACCAATAGCTCAAATACCCCACAAGCCAGTTTCCGCCTACCACGTTTTCTGAGTGCAAAAGGAATTGTACAATCTATTGACTAAAGCTGGGAATAAGGGAAGTATAAATTAGAAGTGTTTGGAATGGGCATGGGGGTGGCCAAGTTTATATACGTAGAAGTATTTTAATGTACACAACCAATGATGTAGTAGTTCCATTTCTTAAAGAATTTTAAATTTGTGTGTGTGTATGTGTGTGTGTGTGTGTGTGTGTGTGTGTGTGCGCGCGCGCACAGGTGCCACAGGAGGTATGTGTAGAAAAGTCAGATGGTAATACACACTGGAGTTGATTCTCTCCTTTTGCCATGTAGTACCATATAGGTCCCAGAAGTCAGACTTAAATCATCAGACTTAGCAGCAAGCTCCTCTCTCCTCTGAGCCATCTCACTGACCCAACAGTTTCATCTTTAAGGAAATATTCCAGGGGGTTCATAAGGAGATGAATGGGCTTGAGATGCTTGAACAATCACTGCTCCCTCAAGAAAAAAACAGATTATCAATAATATGAATTTAGTGTGTTTATGTATGCTATAGCATATGTGAGTGTTTTTCTATGCTGCATGATATACCAAAGATAACGTAAAATAAAGGCCGTGTTTGTACTGACAAACTATTTAGCTATCCCTAAATATGATATATACCTGTTGACTTCATGATACAGTATCACATCCCAAGCAACACACTGATCAGGACTTTGTTGTTTTAAAAAGCTTGCTATCCATTCAGCTATATTAACACGCTGGCTGGTTTTATGCTGACTTGACATGAGCTAGAGTTATCTGAAAGGAGGGAACCTCGGTGGAGAGAATTCCTCCACAAGACTGGGATGCAAGACCTTTTCATAACCAGTAATTGATGGGAGAAGGCCCAGCCCATTGTGGGTGGTGCCATCCCTAGGCTGGTGGCTCTGGGTTCTATAAGGAAAGGGGGTTGAGCAAGTCAGTAAACAGCACCCCTCCATGACCTGTGCATCAGTTCCTGCCTCCAGGTTCCTGCTCTCACTGCGTCTGATGATGAACTGTTACAAGGAACTATGAATGGAATAAACACTTTCCTTCCCAAGTTGCTTTTGGTCACTGTGTTTCACTGCAGTAGTAACCGTAACTAAGGCCATCAGTGGTCATCACAGACGAAAATTATGAGCTTCTACTATAAGACAAATAGCTGGAGGATGGGCTTAAATACACGTTTACTTCCTGATGCTTCTGCTGATCTAGAATTTTCAGTATTAGACGTGAATGGGTTCTTACAATACATACTGTAAATATCTCCTGCGTTTCCTCTGATGAGGAATGAGATGAGAACTGTGCCCAAGCTTTATAAGTACATGGCTTGAGCTGAGACCCGCGTGTTCCTATCTAATTATCCCTAGGCCTAAACCTGAAAGGTTCTTCTGCAAGCCTGGGCCTTGAAGGTTTCACCTTCCAGCCTCCATCGGCTAACCTAAGCCTAGAATCTCTCAGCCTCTGAGACTTACAGCTGAATAAACCTTTCCTTTCTAGCTCTTTCTGAACTCTGGCTAGCTGGTTCAATTCAGCCATTCTGGCTCACACGTCTCTCCAAACTGACTGATCCAAGCTGTCTTATCTCGGCTTTCAACTGAATTGCTCTGTTTGGAAAGGCTGCCTCTGAACTCACGCACTAGATTGCACTGTCTGCAGGAACCGAACAGACTTGTAGAAGCTCAACTGAACTCAACCCCACTTCTCTCCTTAACTGATTTTAAGTAGCCTCTCTTTCTTGTCTGTTCTCCTATCTCCTACTCTTGTCTGCCCCTCAATTAGGCATCACTTTCAAACATGACTGTTTCCTTCTACAAACAAACCATACCTTCATTGTTAGGGATTAAAGGTGTGTACTAAGGGTGTGTCTGTGTTCCAGCCAGATCATACTCTAATTCAGGGCATGTCGGCATTCCAGATGGGTCGTACAGATTCAGGTCTTTAGACATAGTCCCTTGCCAGAGCAGTCATAGAAATGGTCTGTGTGTTTCCAAACTTGTTTCTTTGCTTGTTAATTTGGGACCCAAAGTAAATGCACATTATGGAGTTGTTTAGATCATTGCTCATTAAAATGGTACGTTCGAAGTCGATAAAATCAGGCCCAATAAGTAGGTTCTTAATTGTTGTTGGCATTTTTCCTATGATTATAGTAAAAGAATTAGGTCTGATGACACTGGCAGACCTTGCCTGGGCCCCACCCCTGCCTACCCTTCTCTTGCACTCACATCATGGTGAGACCTGAGAATCCCCCTAGAATCTGTGAAGGTACCAAGTCCAGAGGAGTTGTGGCCTACTTAAGAGCACCCAGTGATCTTATTGACATGGGCCCAAGCCACAGACCTCTTGCCTCCTAAGCAGGTGCTTTCCAGTAAAACCCCTGTCCCCTTTGAAGAAGAGCTGAGCCTTTTATAAAACACAAGTTTCGCGGTAAGGGCTTGTCCTATTCTCTTGCTTTAGCTATGGTTTTGTTGGTATGGTTTTGATGTGTCATCAGTAGGCAGTGAAGATCGGCTGATGCTTGGGCTATGCTTGTGGTACAGTCTTGGCAGTGGGCAACCCTTCTAGGTGGTGACAAGATTGTTCTGGAATCCCAGTGTGGAAGTGTGCCTACACTTTGTGTGGCTTATGAACTCCGAGCACAGTGCACCCAGGCATTAAAACACTGGCTCCTGAGGACCAGCATGGCCTCTACTCCCTGAGGACACCAGTCAGCACTTCCTCAGTCAGAAGAATGGCAGCTTTGCCAGAACTCTGGAGGTGAGGGTTCTGTGGCCACATTTTTTAAACACAGAAATTCTCCCTGAAAATTGACCAATAAAAACCCCAAAGAGTATTTAACAAAGGAGCCCATCACCTCATATTTTTAAACTGCAGTTGATCAGAGTCCAACTTTGAAAACTTAACTGTGTCTTAGTGTACAAGGTATCAGGTATCTTTAAGACATTTTAACAGATGTGTACCGTTGATTTTTTGCTCCCGTTGGTTTCCGTTTGCCCTTCTTGTCTTCTCCTTACCCTCCCCACCGTCTCATGTCTACCCCAAGTAGTCATCCTACTTTATGCCTTAAACCTAGGTTAGTCTCCTCCCTTCTCTCAGAGAGGATTTTTATGGTGCCCCCGGCTCAGATAGCACTACTCATCTCCATCCCGACTCGTGTTTGTTCCCGGGATTTAACACACAGCACAGCTGGTTGTTCGGAGCTCTCGGCATCTGTTTCTCACTTGCCTCACTCTCTGGAATACGAACCCAAGTTGAAACACTTTGCCATGTTTGCTGGACATTGTACTTACAGACGCTGGGGCGTCTTACGCTCTGCGATGAATCCATTGGGGGAAAAATAAACATGCTTGCTAAAGATTTTAGTGTCATTGGGGCTGCCGAGATGGCTCAGCAGGTAAAGGCGCTTGCTGCCAAATCTGGCCATGTGAGTTCAGTCTCATTAGCATCCACATGGTGGAAGTAAAGAAGTAACTTCTGTACGTTGTCATCTGACCTCCATACACATTGCACGCACACAGACACACACACACACACACACACACATACACGTACACACACATACACACACACAAACATACACACATACACACACAAACATACACACACAAACATACACACATACACACACATACACACACAAACACACACACACAAATACACACACAAACACACACACATACACACACAAACACACACACAAATACACATACACACATACACACACATACACACACATACACATACAAACATACACACACATACATACACATACACACACATACACACACACAAACACACACACAAATACACACACAAACACACACACACAAATACACACACACACAAACACACACACACACACACACACTAGATGTAGTTAAAATAATGTTAAGTTATTTCAATGTCCTGAAATTTCATTTCCATGAATATCAACTGAAAAATGGTCTGGAATAATCCTTTGTCTTAGACACAAATTTATTGGCCAATTGGTGTAATAAGTTTAACTTGTTCTTACCAATTAACATGAACCCTAAAGTGGGAAGTTAATTGAGAATAATTAAATTTAGCAAAAGTGATCAAATTGAAACAGAAATACAGATTCCTCACTAAAATAGTTCACACCTCCTTCTAAGCTAACGCTGAAGTGTCCCCACCTCTTCTTTTCTTCACTGGCTCCATCTTCTGTGACTGCGGCTCTATCAACCATGATGGCATTGGGTTGAGCCCTTTACTCCTTACAACCACCTGGTAAGGAAGAAGAGAGTCAAGGGGCTTATAAAAGTTCCTAATGGAAAGGGTGGATTTGCAGAGCCCTTGGAGAGCTGAAAATACTTGGTTTTCACACAGGATCCATGACCCTGTGATGGCTTTTATTTTAGTCCTTTGATTTAGTTTGTATTTTTCTCTGTAACGTTTTACGTTTGCCAATCTACAGATCCCGCCTTAAACTACAAGAAACGTTTTATTCCTTTTGTATCTTACTACAAGTGGGCTGGATTCATGTTACTGTGTGTGGAATCCTTTGATGGGGCTGCTGGTCCAAAGATCATTTACCTTTGGGCATCTTTCCTGTCTTCTGCTATCTTGTTTCTAAATGCTTCTTGGTCTCAGCCACTCTGTGAGAGGGTCCTTGGGGAACTTGGTTGCAGAGGCCCCTACCATTGGCTGAGGGAGTCACTCTTCCCCTGAATTTGTCTGCCTTCCTTTGGTTTTCTTGCCTTACTGATTTTGTCCTTTACCTTGATGGAACCAGCCCGCGAGGTTACACAGAGCAGATCTCCTTCTTTTCTTCCTGATCTTAGCACTAAAACGTTCTTTCAAGGTTACAAATATGCCCCCTCTCTCTCCTCCTAGCTTTTAGGTACCTTGTCAAAAATGATGAATTTAGTTGCTAATCAGATTATTTTACTATATATGTTGCATGTGTCTGTTTTGGTTTCCAGTTTCTTTTTGACTCATTTTGATCATCTGTTTTTTTTCCTAACACTTGAATTCTTGAAATTATCCGATGCACTTTCAGATATTCTTGTATAATCCTTTCACTTAGAGAAAGTTTCCCACGATGGCCAAATTATGTGTATGCATGGTACAGGGGTGGGGGTGGTTTGCACATGAGTACAGTCACTTTTGGGGGCCAGAAGAGGGCACTAGATCACTGGGAGCTGGGCATATAGAGTATTGGGGGCTGCCTCATGGCTTCTGGAAATAAACTAGAATTCTTTGCAAGGGCATATACTCTGGGATGATGAGCCATCTCTTCAGACTCCTTATCCTTCTGGATTTTGGGAACTTGTCTTGTCTTTCACTCTTGGCTAGTGTAGCTAAAGGTTGTCCCTTTGAACTTTTCAAAGAATGAACTTTTTAAAGACATACTTTATTTTAATTATGTATATGCCTGTGTATGAGATGGGAGGGGAGTATATGTGCTTATGAATACAGGTACCTGTGGAGGGCTGAGGTGTTGGATCCCCTGGAGCTGGGATCACAGGCCACTGTGAGTTGTCTAATATGGGTGCAGGGACCCCCAACCATGTTTTCTGCAAGAGCAACAGGCACTTCTAACTACTGAACATACTTATCTTCCAGCCCCAAGAATCAACTTTTGACCATGTTTCTCCTGGTTCTATGCTTTCCTTTTCATCCCATCTTCCTGTAAACTTTATTATTTACTCTTTTTCTGTGTGTTTGTTTATTCTCATCTCTCTGGTTTCTGAAGGTCAGGCTTTATATTACTGTTATAAACACACAGGTACACACTTCCCTCCCAGGACACCTTTAGCTGCGTTTCATAAGCACCAGTGGGGTTTTCACTCCCAACAAGCAGAAGATGCTTGTCAAATTCCCTTGTGGTTTCATTAGTTTGCCGTTTACAGGGATCTTTTAATTTCCTAATATTTATTCATTTCCAAAATTCCCTTCCATTGCTGAATTCTGACTTCATTCTGAGTCCAAACTGTAGTTTCTATTATTTCAATGTGTTTGCAATTGCTGAGTTTTCTTTCTTTCTCTCTCCTTCCTTCCTTCCTTCCTTCCTTCCTTCCTTCCTTCCTTCTTTCTTTCTTTCTTTCTTTCTTTCTTTCTTTCTTTCTTTCTATGGCTACTGTCTACCTTAAAAAAACGGTTCATATTTGCTCAAAAAGAGTCTGAATTCTGCCTTCGTTGGATGGGATTTTCAGAAGTTTTGGCTACATCCGTTGACTGGTGGTGGTGTTTAAACCTCACTGCTAAGCATTTTGGCGATGTGGTATAAATCGTCATCACTATCATCCTTTGTGTTATTCCCATCTGCTTTCACAATATGAAAATAGCTGGCTCTTCTGCCTGCTTTGCTGGTCTGTCTCCATCCTTTCTTTTTGTGTCTTCTCACATTGATAGGGAGTATGTAGGTGACTTGCATGCTGTGGTTGCGTCTGCCCTGTTCCTTCTGTCTGAGAGAATGAGACCCTTCCCCTGTAATGTCAATGATGTTTGCCATTCTGGACCTTTTAGGTATATCTGTCTCTTTCTTCTGTCCCTTTACTTCCTTATTTTGGAACAAATAAATATTTCTTCCTCGCATTTTGACTCCTATAGATTTCTTAGTTATTTTCTTATTGGCTTCATTAAGGTTATAAAACACGTGGTAATTTGCTCCTGGGGACTTTTAACCAGTATGCACTGAGTTCTGGGAAAATGCAAACTCCTTGCTCTTGCCTGGCTCCCCTCTTATTTGTGCCAATGTATGTGTATGTATATGTAGATGTAGATAATGTATATGTATGTGTATGTATATGTGTATGTGTAGATGATGTAGATGCATGTATATGTATATGTGTATGTGTAGATGATGTAGATGTATGTATATGTATATGTGTATGTGTAGATGATGTAGATGCATGTATATATATATGTGTATGTGTAGATGTTGATGATGTATATGTATATATATGTGTATGTGTAGATGTAGATTATATAGATGTATGTATATGTATATGTGTAGATGTTGATGTAGATGTAGATTATATAGATGTATGTATATGTATATGTGTAGATGTTGATGTAGATGTAGATGATGTAGATGTATGTATATGTGTATGTGTAGATGTAGATGTAGATAATGTATATGTATGTATATGTGTATGTGTAGATGTAGATGATATAGATGTATGTATATGTATATGTGTATGTGTAGATGTAGATGATATAGATGTATGTATATGTATATGTGTATGTGTAGATGTAGATGATGTATATGTATGTATATGTGTATGTGTAGATGTAGATGATATAGATGTATGTATATGTATATGTGTAGATGTTGATGTAGATGTAGATGATGTAGATGTATGTATATGTGCATGTGTATATGTGTATGCATATATGTATATGATGGACATGTATATGTGTATGTATATGCGTATGCATATGTATATGATGTATATGTATATGTGTGTATATGTATATGTGTATGTGTATATATATATATGTTAACATGGAATAAACATAACTGTAGATGGATAATATTATTTTTACACAACTTTATGTCTTTTCCAACGGTGCAGGGACTAGGGCAGAAATGAGAGAAAAGAGGCTGTGATATTAACTCACAGATTTATCATTTCTGGCAGTTTTCATTTCTTCCTGTGGACTCTGATTACCATCTGCTTCCAATCCCTTCCTGCCCGAAGGACTTTTTAAAAAGTCTTGTAAGACAAGTCTCAGAGCCATCATTGCTGTTCGCCCTTTTATCCACTCACTTATATTTTAATCTGGGGCCGTCTTTATTTAGCTCTTGTTTGAAGGATATTTTTGATTACTGTGGAATTCTTCTCTTGGCAGGTCTAGCGTTTTCTCACTGAGTCCTTTCTAATAAGCCCTTTTGGTTCCCATTATCCTCTATGAAAAGCAGGATTGAAGTTAGTGTCCTTTCTAACTGTGCAGGGTCGTTTCTCTTTTGTTGCTGTGTGTGTGTGTGTGTGTGTGTGTGTGTGTGTGTGTGTGCGCGCGCTCGCGTGGAAGCCAGGGGGTCAATGCTGTCTGTCTTTCTCAGCCAATCTCCACCTTACTTTCTGAGACAGGGCTTCCCACTGAACCTGGAGCTCTCTCCCTTAGCTAGGCTGACTAGCTACCAGGTCTGCCTGTGTCAGCCTCCCTAGTATTGGGATTCCAGATACAAACTGCCACGTGTCTGGTTAATACTCCATGAGCATTAGGGATCTGAACTCAGGTCCTAGTGACTCCATGGCAGAGATTTTACTGACTCAGCCATCTCTCCACATCCCCTTTTTCATTCAGATTCTTTTATTCCCCTTCTTTTTATCCTATTCTTTGATTCTCTTTCTTTTATCCTATTTTATTCTGATTTATTTATTCTTTTTAAGGATATCATCCTCGGGGCCAGTCCAGGGTCTGTATAATTAGTAGCCAGTGACTGCTAGAGTTATATTGAGACACTTCAAGCAAGTAAGGCTTTCATCTTCTGCTGACATCCATCAACGGGTAAGAGAACAGACTTACAAACTGGGGCACTTTTAAGTCTATCCCAGCATTTCCTCTCCGCTAAGCCCTTCTTGTTTGCCTACACATGTGTGCAGCCTGGGAAGCCAGCCAGAACTGTGTATTTTGGCTTGTGCCATTATCTTGGCTTTGCTGCCTGTATGTGCAGCCCCCAACAGAAATATGCTCACCCTAACCACGACCAGAATCTCAAACTAATAGAGTTGTTCACCTCTACGCTCAACTGCTGCCAAAGGCAGCCTTTCATGTGTGCTATCGCAACGTGTGTGCTATCATATGTGTGTGCTATCTGACCACTACCCAAGAAAGCCCCCTGGCTTCAGCCATACTTCTGTTTATCCTCACAGTCTGCCACTCTCCAACAGAACGTTTGCCTCAGCTGAGCTGGGTTGGTGGGCTTCGGAGCAGCCCCAGGCTAAGGCTTGGCCAAGGCACTGTCTTTGGCTCTTCTTACCCAGCATTCAATAGTTGGTTTGCCCATTCAGTTCTGTGACAAGGTAGTCCTTGAAGTTTCATATTCACATCCTGCTCAGTGCTAAGACTACAGGTATGCTCCCCACATCGGGCTATTTCATAATTTCACATTCAGGCTACCGTTTTAAGCCCAGATCTGAATCCTCTGTTGTAGTAACCTCTCCAACCCAAGTAAGCCTTTCAATGAAAACACAACTCAATTAATATGAATAGAAGCTGCGTACCTACATTGGGCAGATTTACCACTACACTACTCTATTCCCCAGCTGAGATCTCTTCTAACTTGCAGTTTCTTCAGGCCAAGAACTTCAGCTCTGCCTTTCTTCCCCCTCCTCTGGAGCCCTCTCTTTCAGCTCTCTCCAACCCTCCAGCTCCACCTTCCCTTCCCCTGCCCAATCACAGGCTCTCGCCTTTATTTTACAAATTAAAATGGGAAGAAGGTTTGGATGAAGTCACCTGAATACACCGCTAAGCAGCCCTTCTTAGGGAAGTAGAATTAGCATCAAAATACAAACAGCTGCAGGACAATCCACAACATTTCTCCCTTTTTGTCCAGTTAAAAGGCTCTTTTCCCTCAACTATAAAATGAGTAGAACTGTTACCATTCTACAATTTATGAAGTATAAGACACACTTAACACCCAGTCCATCAATTTTGTCCATTACATAAAGCACTCTGTCATGTATCCTAAAAGACTATAATTCTACATCTGACTTATATCCTGGTTTTACAATATATGTCATCTGAAAACCACCCTTTCAGATCTATATTATCTTTCTCTGCTAAACAGCTGGGTCAAGGTGGTACGTGATTGGTCAGCAGAGAGTGGGCAGAGACAGAGTGCTGGCAAGGAGGGAGGGGGTGGAGAAGCAGGACATTCAGGAGGAGGAACATGGAAGCAGACCAGAACATTTCTCTCAGCACATCTCTAGATTGATATGGTTGTTCTGATTATTCCTAAGGGTTTCTATGGGTCTATTTATCTCATAGAGATGGGCAGTTTATATCTTTGTCCATTGGTTGTAAGTCCATTGTGTAGAGGGTTCGTGGTTTGAGAATTTAACATATAAATCTGTTTGATAAGTTAATGGTTGTGGAGTCATGTTTGTACCAGGTTGTGGAGGAAAGTGAGGGAAAGCAACATGCAGGGACAGTGGAGTGGACCAAACCTGAGTTCTTAGAGGCGGCATGGAGCCGCTAAGATAGAGATACCCCCAGTGCCATGTGCCCCCACAGGAGTTAGCATTAGCATGGGATAAAAGGTTCCCGCTATTTAATATTTACCACAGCAATCCTCAGCCTATGGGGGTTTTTTGGTCTTTTTGATTTGTTTTGTTTTGTTTTGTTTGGTTTGGTTTGGTTTGATTTGGTTTGGTTTGGTTTCTACCATTCCATATAGCCGACATATCAATTTTTCAAGTATTCCTTTACTTAGAACTCAGGACATTACATTTTCACCTTCCTTATTCTAGCTTTAGAATTAAGGACATCCTCAAGTGCAAGAGATCCTGGTGACACAGAGGGAGGAAGTTGGGTTCAGAGGGAAAGTTGTTAGCCAAGGCTAGACAATGTGTCAGTGAGTCAGCCTGAACCTGACCTTGGTTCTTTTGCTTCCCAGGTGATTGCTTGAGTACACTACCCATTTGACTTCCCACCCCATCCCCATTACCAGTTCCCAGAACTCCCTGCCCTTAGAAGATGGAGGTGTCATAAAGGGATAACAGGTCGCTTAGAAAGAGAGTTTAAAGTTCAGTTTATGGCAGTTATATACATTCTTTTGTTCTAATTATAGCAGGGTTAATCTGACTCTAATAGACACCTATTAATAATTCATATAATTATCTTTAATAATAAATTTCTGTTTCAAAACGTCAATTTGTATTGCTTTTTTTCAGGGACTTCCCTCCAGTTCTAGAATTTGGTTGAAGCGTATAGCAGATTATTAAACTTCCAAAGATGGAGATTTAATCAGGCAATTTTTTTAGAAAAATAAAGACCAGTTTCCTATGAAAGAAGATGTCAAAGAATTAGTAATGTATAAATAACTAGAAATGTATGCACAAGTGTTACAAGAAGAGTAACCAACCTCAGCAAAATGCTCTTTTAGATTCTCTGGAGCCAGATCTCTTGGTTCTGCTGTGGCTTTCCCTTGTTTTGTTGGACATAAAGATGTTCAGTTCAAAATGGAGCATGTGATGGAGTCCTTCTCCCTCTGGTCTATACACTATGGCCAAGGGAATTGAAGATATGAAAGTACTGTCTGCTGACTCACTGGCTCCATGGCTCCCTGAACCCATGGCCTTTGGTTGGTTCTTACAAAAGAAGCTACTAGCAAGAAAAGGGGGAGATTTGTTAGAGTCCACTCTGGTTTGGCGGTGACCATGTTCTTCTATTGAACACCCAACACTGTTGGTGTCTTTCTGCTGAGACTTTACAGTGCCCTGGACAGGACACTTTTGTGTCTCCTCAGGGTCAAAAATGGGACCTGCTTGCCTTCCTGCTAGTTCTTGGTGTGTCTTGTGCTGCTGATGCAGGGTTACTTAATAGCCTCTGATGTTCTCACTTGCTCCTGACCTTACTGTGCAAGCGTGTGCTAGATCTGTGGTTCTCAACCTGTGGGTCCTGACCTCTCTGGGGTCAAACAACTCTTTCACAGGGGTTGCTGAGAGATTCACCTTAACTCTGACCAGCACCATCGCAGGGGCTGGTGCCCTGGACTAAAAGTAAAGGCTGAAGAGCAGCAATCTCTACTTCCTGGCTGTGGACAGGATGTGACCAGGGCTCCCAGCTGCTGTCAGTAAGCTAGCCCCTCACCTCAGGATTGACCATCCTCTGGAACCACAAGTCCGACGAAACCCTTTTTCCCTTAAGTTGTCTTCGGTGGGTATTTTGTTATAGCAAAAGGAAAAGTAGCTAATACAAGGGCCAAATAAGAAATTCTGAGACTTTGCTAGTGGGGCTGGCTTGGTTATTACTTTGCTATATGACCTTTCTACCCTCGGAGTTCAAGGGCTTCACCCGTATAAAGCGCTTGCATAAAATCAGAGGCCTTTGTACATTTTTTCCTATGTGCCTTGAAAGGAACTGTGAAGTCTCCATGTAGACATGCTTTTAGAAATGTATTGTTTTAAATAGTTATAAAGGGTACAGCATGCTCCAGCTGATAATTCTTAACATTTCCTCAAATATGCCCAACGCAATCTCTGATCACAGTGGGGTCCCCAGTGTAAGCTCCAGACAGGTAGGTGGAGTGCCCAGGGCACAATAGCCGGGAGTCACATTGGCCAGGACATCATGTCCCTTCACTCTAAGTTACAGAGTGATACATGACTGAGGCCCCGCAGGGAGCCAAGTTCAACCCCCCCCCCACCTCTGAAAGATCCATATCTCAAAGAAGTGGGGCTTCTCTAGTGCGGATAAATTTAAAGATGTGACAGCTGAGACGCAGGCCATCCCTGATAGCTGGGGTCAAATATATCTCCCACCATGCTCCCCTGGAATAACTGCACCCCAGGGCTTCTAACGGGGCTGTCCCTACACCCCATCAAAGCATATTTAGGAATGTGTCTCACGAACAGTCTGAGGAAAAGGAAATAACACCATGTGGTGGCTCTTTTGTCATGGCACCTCCAGGATAGTTGGCTGTGCCAAGACGGAGCTCAGCATCTCCTTCCCAGCCGTTGGTCCAAACTCATTGAGGTGGGTGATGCCAACTTTGTGAGCTTCCTGAGAAGCTCATGGCCACAGGAGTAGCTGATGACGCATTCACTCGGTAGAGTGAAGGGTTGCGTGGTTCAGATCAGTGGGGGGAGGGACAAACCAGGTTCCCCCGTGAAGCCACATGTCTTGAGGCGTGCCTCTGGTGAGTAAGGGGAATTCTTATGAACAGGACATGAAGCATGGATCTGTCTGGGAATGCATTGCGGACGCTAGTCTGAGCATTCTCAACTTTGTTATTATTAAACAAGGAAAGAAAGATATTCCTGGGCTATCACTGTGGGGACGCCAGTGGGACCCCAAGGAGCTAGCAAACTCCTAAAGGTTTTCAATGTCTCTTTAAAAAAAGCTGATGTCTACCAACATGCTTTCAGAAAGGCCTTAAATGAAAGAAGGGAAGAAGCCCAGGACCAAAGCACCCAAGAGTCTGTGCCTTGTCATTTCACACATCCTACAACACAAACCCAGACAGAGTGCTCTGAAGAAACAATGTGCTGATCAAAATAAGGAGGCTGTAGAATATGATCAACTTTTGACCAAGAGATTGAAAGACACAGCAACAAAACCCACCAGGATCATTTGACATCGCAGCTCCATGACTACCGTGTTTGTAAATGGAAATTTTTATGTTTTCTGGGGCCATAAGGCTTTCATATAGGTATGAAACACTATGTATATGTATATGTGTATGTGTATATGTATGTATATGTGTGTGTGATGTATATTAAGAATATACATATTCTTAATTGAATCATTAATAATCAATTTAGGGACACTGTGAGTCAAAATTTGAATTATTGTTAAACAGGAAAAGTCAGATGAAAGGAAATACACATCTCAATCAAAAGAAGGGATATGGTGTCTCCATTAAAGGAATCTCTGCTCCCAAAATATATGGAACCAGATATCTCCCTGCTCCAAACTCAGGCGTTTCTCCTCTCCCCACGGTAATAATTAAAGCAGACGTCTGGGACGAGGGCTCAATGAAAACACGAAGCATAAGGAGCTGAGTTCGAATCCCCACAACCTGTGTACAAACCGAGGCACAGCAGTGTGCACTTGTGATCCTAACGTTTGGAGGGAGGTGGCAGTAAGAGCGTCCCCGGAGCCTGCTGGCCAGTGAGCGCCAGGTTCAAAGGCAGACTGTCTCCAAAAATATGGAGACAAATCAAGGAACACGGTGAATGTCAATCTTTGGCTTTTATGTGTACCTGTATACATGTGTGTACATGCACACACATGTGTCCTCACTCTTCCTCAGTGGACACGCATGAAAATAACTGCAGTGGATCACTGAGACGGACGAAGACGATGAGATAAAGAAATAAACCAGGTCTGCTCCTTGCCCTGGGAGCCACAGGGAGTTTCAGTTTCAGAAACTCCAGACAGATTCTCTTCAGTTCCCTGTGCTGGCCAATCCCCTTGACTGTATCCCCAGAGAATATGGAAGGCCCTGGTGGGAAAGCCCTGAGCCCAGTGGTTTCTGAAGGGCACCCATGCGTCAGGTGCTTCCTCAGAGAATCGTAAGCCACACTTGGAACTCTTAGATCACTGGGCGAGTGGCAATGTCTGGTGTGTGTGTGTGTGTGTGTGTGTGTGTTGTGTGTGTGTGTGTGTGTGTGTGTGTGTGTGTCAAGTAGCCTAGGCTGGCTGCTCAGCTAGACCCAGGGATCCAACTGTGTTCACCCTCTCATACCTGTAATAGCAAGTACCTGCCTCCAGGCCTTTTTTTTTGTTTTTAACTTGGGTGTTAGGGACTGAACTTGGTTTCCCTGCTTGGAAGGCAAATGCTTTATTAACTAAACCACTGCCTCAGCCCCTCATGGGGATTCACCCCAGCCCCTCGTGGGGATTCACCCCAGCCCCTCATGGGGATTCACCCCAGCCCCTCATGGGGACTCACCCCAGCCCCTCATGGGGACTCACCCCAGCCCCTCGTGGGGATTCACCCCAGCCCCTCGTGGGGATTCACCCCAGCCCCTCGTGGGGACTCACCCCAGCCCCTCGTGGGGACTCACCCCAGCCCCTCGTGGGGATTCACCCCAGCCCCTCGTGGGGATTCACCCCAGTCCCTCGTGGGGATTCACCCCAGCCCCTCGTGGGGATTCACCCCAGCCCCTCGTGGGGACTCACCCCAGCCCCTCGTGGGGACTCACCCCAGCCCCTCGTGGGGACTCACCCCAGCCCCTCGTGGGGACTCACCCCAGCCCCTCGTGGGGATTCACCCCAGCCCCTCGTGGGGATTCACCCCAGCCCCTCGTGGGGACTCACCCCAGCCCCTCGTGGGGATTCTGGTTGATTGCTCTTTAAAGAGCAAGTATGTTACAAATGCTTGAAGACAAGTCCAGGATTCTGAAGATCTCTCCCAACTGATGCACTCTGGGAAGGAAGCCAAGATCCCCCTTGCCTCCAGTCACCATCAAGCAGAGTGTTTCCTCTCTCAGCACCCCCAGTGAAGGCAATGTTGTCACTGAGACTGTCTTGGCATCCCTGTGACAGAAAGCAGGGTGCCCGTTGGCTCACTTTCATGTGTTTAACTTTTGTTTGGGTTAAGCTTTTCCAACTACTGAGGCTTTTTTTTTTTTTTTTTTTTTTTTGAATTAAAATGCAAAGTTTACACCAGTCAGTGCTTACCCATGGGTCCTGAACTTTCCTTCTTCAGGAGGGTGGCCGGTTTTTGGTGGCTTCTGCCAGAGAAGCAGCAGCCATGGATGTGGACATTTGGAGAGTCATTTTGGCAGGCTTCCTAGGGTTCCCCCATTTCTCAGGGAGAGGATTATAATCAGCCTGTGTGCAGGGTGTGTGAGCCCAGAAAATGACAGTTACCGCTTTCCAGGAACTGAAAGAAAATAGATGCTCACTCGTGCCCTCCTGGAAGTGCTGGGGCTGCCTGGGGGCCAACTTGGAATCAGGCAGTCCAACATTTAAGCTTTCTACAGGAGAAACAAAACAAGATGCTGATATGCTAAGCAATCACCACCGGGCTCAGTGTAGCTGCTGCCTGCTCTGATGTCACATCTACACTAACTTCATTGCTCAGACACTGGCATGGTAGCTGGTGCTGGCTGCCACCATGCCTCCAGAAAATATCATGACCAAGAAGCAAGTTAGGAAGGAAAGGGTTTATTCAGCTCACACTTCCACATTGCTGTTCATCAGCAAAGGAAGTCAGGACTGGAACTCAAGCAGGTCAGGAAGCAGGAGCTGATGCAGAGGCCATGGAGGGATGTTACTTACTGGCTTGCTTCCCCTGGCTTGCTCAGCCTGCTTTCTTATAGAACCCAGGTCTACCAGCCCAGGGATGGCTCCACCCACAATGGGCTGGGCCAGGGATGGCTCCACCCACAATGGGCTGGGCCCTGAGTTCTGCACTCAGTTTCCTGCAAGCGCAGAGGGGAGCCCGTTTCCCTTCTCTAAAGAACCCACTTGTGCTCATTGTTCCTCCTTTGCCCCCCCTTATTCATTGCCCTTCGGAGCTCAGCTATAATTTACAGGCCCGCGGGGTGCTTTCTCTAAATGGCTTTTTACTTGAAAGTTACTTTTGTTCTGAGGCAGGCGTGACAGCTTGGCCCGTAAGATGCTTGCTGTGCAAGTGTGAGGAGCTTAGTTCAATCCCAACACTACCTATATAGAAAGATGTATGTGGAGCCTGTGTTCAGGGACATGTGATGGGTGGATCCCTAGGGCTTGGCAGCCAGTCAGACTAGCCCAGTCAGGAAGCCAGTGAGAGACCCTGCTTCAAAATACATTTTAGATGTAGATGGTTCTTGGGAGGAATGACACTTGAGCTTTCCCACTGACCTTCATATGAACCTGTACATACAAATGCATCCCAACACATGACACATGCATGTATATGTGCACATACCAACACACACATACACACACACACACACACACACCACATTTTGTTCTTTTCTTTAGTTAAGAAAAATAATAAGTCATGAGTTGTGTGTGCATTCACAGCCCAAATTCTTCTCTTTCTATTTCCACCCTTTGAGTCATTTATAACCACAACGTCCTTCTAACTGGACTTGGGTTCAGCCATGTGACTTGCTTTGCCCAATGAAAGGTGAATCTACACAGTTTGTTGACTACACAGCGGGCTCATCTGCTTCTTGCCCTCTGCCGTGGTCTGGGCTAGCCTGCTGGAAGGGGAGAGGAACGTGGTTCAGAACCAACTACTCCTTTACGTCTCAGTCAAAATAGCTCAGCCAAGGTCAGAACCTTTTAGCTGGCCTGCAGAATGATGAATGAAATCAGTTTCTTATCTGAAGTCATGGTGCTTAAGGGATGTTTACTACACTGCATAGCTAGGCAATGGACTGTGTGTAGAACCGTGTCTAGAATAGGATTGGATAGGATAGGATAGGATAGGATAGAATAGAATAGAATAGAATAGAATAGAATAGGAAAGTATAGAACAGAAAAAAAAAGCTTGATCTGTGGAAAAAAATTCTGGCAACATTGAGCTCATATGTTACACTTTAAGGGCTCTGGAAATAGTGAGAATTGAAAAAAAAAATCAAGTGTATCGCTTTCTGTCTCCCTGTCTGTCTGTCTGTCATCAGTGATTTTTATATCAGCTGCTAAATTAGGTTGGATCAGTTTGTCTATATACAAGACGTGCCAATCTATCTTTCAGTAGCATGCATTGTTTTAGACAAACAAGCAAACAAACAACTTTTTATTGACTCTTTGTGAGTTTCACATCATGTGTCAGAGTCCGGTTCATCTCCCCATCCTCTCATATCTGCCCTTCACTCTTACATCCTCCCTGCCCCTGAATAAAAAACACACAAAGATCTCATTATGGAAACTGTAGCAGGTCACACTGTGTTCCATGGCCTATCCTGCTGTCCACACATCTTCACTTGCAAACTTGCGTAGCAGTGAGTCATTGGCCTGGTTCCAGGTCGCTGACTTCCGGATAACATCAATATGGGATCATCACCAGGACTCCTACTGGATATCCCGTTGTTGCCCTGTGTCATAGAAATCCTGCAGCTTTGGAGCAGCAGGGCTGGTCCTTTCATACTTCCTAACCATTCACAGATGATGTCAATTTGGGGGTGAGCTATCTCAGAGCCCTGGACCTGGGCCTGGGTGGCAGCTGACCTAGTCAGTGATGCTGCTCTCCCTTATCCCCACCACCAGGGGGAGCTCTCAGCACCGCTCCAGCAAGGCCACCCAATCGGCCATCTGCGGGATATAGGGTCAGCCCTCCTGCTCTCATGCCCTTGGGGCTGGGTCTTCCAGCTCTACTGTGCTGCCCGGAAGAGGTACAAAGCCCACTCTTCCAAGTGCTGCAACTGGTGAGGGAGGGTCCATTCGCTCACTCTCATGACCCTGGGGCCAGCTCTCCTGACCACTTCCGTTGACAAGGGGTGAGAAAGTGGAGGGCACACCCCCCCTTCCCCCGGGCCACCTTACAGCAGAGGAATGGTTAGGCCAGCTCTCTCTGGATCACGCCCTCAGGGCTGGCTTACCTGGGCCCCTGTCCCCAGGGCCAGCTCTGCTGGGCTGTCCAGGATGGTGCAAGTCCTATTTTCTCTCCTGAGGGCTGCCGCTGGAGAGGAGTGGGGTCAGCTCTCCAGAGCACAGCCAGGAAGGGGCAGAGCAAATTCTGCACAGAGCCTACATATCTGCATGGATGGCCAGTGCCCATGTTCTCCGTGGTAATGTGAGTCACAGACATTGACTCTGATTCTTGCTGCTGCCTGGCTATAGACCCAGACATAGCCTTCAGCAGCAATAGGGTCTGGTATCTACACCCCGCCTGTATCCTGCTGGAGGCAGATCCAAGGTCTACAGGTCTCCACCTTTCTCCTCGGGAGCTATAGTGCCTGGATTTGATTTTATGAGTTCTAGGCATAAAGCAGCTGTCTTAGTCAGGGTTTCTATTCCTGCACATGACTAAAAAGCAAGCAGGGGAGGAAAGGGTTTATTCAGCTTACACTTCCACATTGCTGTTCATCATCAAAGGAAGTCAGGACTGGAACTCAAGCAGGTCAGGAAGCAGGAGCTGATGCAGAGGCCATGGAGGAATGCTACTTACTGGCTTGCTTCCCCTGGCTTGCTCAGCCTGCTTTCTTATAGAACCCAGGTCTACCAGCCCAGGGATGGCACCACCCACAATGGGCTGGGCCCTCCCCTCTTGATCATAGAACCCAGGTCTACTAGCCCAGGGGTGGCACCACCCACAATGAGCTGGGCCCTCCCCCCTTGATCACTAGTTGAGAAAATGCCTTACAGCTGGATCTCATGGAGGCATTTCCTCAACTGAGGCTCCTTTCTCTGTGATAATTCCAGCTTGTGTCAAGTTGACACAGAACCAGCCAGTATAGCAGCTAAGACCACAAAACCAGGCATGAAGCTAGGATGGAGAAAGAACCGCCATCTGCTCTTCCCCTGCACGACATAAGACCACCACCACCAAGGTGTCTCTTTGCCCATTGCAGGGAGAAAAAGGAAGGAGTCTTAAAAGTGACATCCAAATACTTCTCCCATGAGGCAAAGAATCTGCCTCATTGAGACTCAGCATGGAGAAGATGGAATGTACAAGTTCTGGCTCTAGGATGGGGTATCTGGGTCCAAGCCCAGATCTGTATATATGTTGTGTGTCCTTGAGCAAGATGGTTTAATCTCCTGGTCCTGTACCCCTCACTTGTAAAACAGGAAGGCAACAAACAGCACCCATCTCATAAAGCTCTGACAAAGAACAATAGATTTAAAAAAATCTTAAAGAACTTAACATTGACAAAATATGCATTTTTGGTATGTAACACAGTATGTATTTATTATGGAATGAATGCTAAGCTGAGCTAATTAGCATACATCTTTGTGTCCTAGGCATACCTCAATGCATTATTTTTCCTGGAGAGAATGCTTGAAGTCTACTCTCTTAGTGATTTTCAACTACTCACTACAATGTGAATGATATTCCCTGGGTTGTACAATGTAGATCTTGACCTTCTTTCTGCTTTCGGACTGAGAAAAGTCTCTGGCCTCGTATCATCAGCTCTGTTCACATGATCCTCAGCCCATGGTAATGAATCTATCCCCTTCTGTACTGACTGGTTCTGTGTCAACTTGACACAAGCTGGAGTTATCACAGAGAAAGGAGCCTCAGTTAAGGAAGTGCCTCCATGAGATCCAGCTGTAAGGCATTTTCTCAACTAGTGATGAAGGGGGGAGGGCCCAACCCATTGTGGGTGGTGCCATCCCTGAGCTGGTAGACCTGGGTTCTATAAGAAAGCAGGCTGAGCAAGCCAGGGGAAGCAAGCCAGTAAGCAACATCCCTCCATGGCCTCTGCATGAGCTCCTGCTTCCTGACCTGCTTGAGTTCGAGTCCTGACTTCCTCTGGTGATGAACATCGATATGGAAGTGTAAGCTGAATAAACCCTTTCCTCCCCAACTTGCTTCTTGGTCATGATGTTTGTGCAGGAATAGAAACCCTGACTAAGACACCTTCCTAGAGCTCCCCCTCCCTCAGATTCTATACAATAGGTCAGATCATCGGACACTGACCCCTCTATGCCTGGCTTGTTTCCCTTAGCACAATGCCCTCCAGGTTGTCTACGTGATCACAGACGGCAGGGTGTCCATTTCCTAATTCTATTCCAATATGTACATACACCATGTCTTCTTTATCCATTCGATACGTGATAGACACTTAGATCAGACACATGGCTTGGATGTTCTGAATACTGTTTCAGTCAACATGGAGGTGCAGATGTCTCACTCTTTGATCTTACTTCCTTAGGCTAGATGCCAAGTCACAGAATTGCTGGATCACATGATCTATTTTTAATTATGTGGGAAATCGCCAAACTGATTGCACCGTGGCTAAATATTTACATTCCTATTAGCAGATTCCAGAGTTCCTTCTTCACCTCTTCTGTCAGCAAGTGTTATTTTCTTATTTTCTGAGTTTGGGGAAGTAGACATTGTATCAGATATGAAGTAGTATCTTTCTGTGGCTTCAACTGGCCCTTCTCTGGTGATCGGTGATACCAAACAGTTTGTTAAACACCTGTTGGCCACTTGCATATTTTCTCTAAAGAAATATCTATTCAGGACCTTTGCCCATTTTTAATGGGGTTCTTTGTTTTCTTGCTATGGAGGTATTTGAGTTTCTTATTTATTTGGGGTACTACTCCATTATACTCTGGTTTATAAATACTTTTCTTCTATTCTGTAAATTATCTCTTTCCCCTGTGGCTTGTCTCCTTTGCTATAAGAAGCTTTGTCATTGACATTGTCCCTCTTGTCTGTCTGTCTGTCTTATTTGCATTTTGCAGCAATATCCAAAATGCCACTGCCCAGACCACAGACATGGAACTTACATCCTGTGTTTTCTCCTGACAGCTTTATGTCTACGTGTAAGCATTTAGTTCATTTCCAGTTGATTTGTGTGCGTGTCATGAGATAAAGGTCTAACTTCATTCTTCTGCACGTGGATACTCAGTTTTCCCAACACTATTTATAGAAGAAGCCATCCTGTGCCCCCTGTGTGTTCTTGACATTTTAGCACAAACCAATTGATCTTAACACACACTTTGAATTGCCCATTGTGAGGCCTGGGTTAGTATTTGTTCAATAAATAAAGCGTGACCTCAATTTATGCTCAAGGCTTGGTAAGTGCTGAGGACTAGACTGTGCCTGTCCTTCGGTAGGAAGGGCAGGGGCACTTGCATCATGGAAAGGCTGGTTTGCATTCAGGTAGGCTGCCATTAACTCTAACGAACCAAATGCACACTCAAAAAATAAGGAGGAAAACATTCTTCCTTTGAAAATACACTCCACTGTACAAAGTTCCTGCCCTCCGTTACGTCTTCTACTTAGGTTAGGAGCAGGGCAGGACATGGGAATTTAGGAAGGGTGGGAAGAATAATGCTACCCGACTTTCAAAAAACAAATTCAAATCTGAGTCATTGAAATATGAGTTAAGTGCATAGGAAGGGAGTCCTTTACTTCCTCTTTTGTGATTTCTTTACTGTTTCTATTTCCATTTTTAATTCCTTCATCTGTTTGGCGGTGGTTTCCTGTATCTCTTTAAGTGATTTTTGTGTTTCCTCTTTAAGGGCTTCTACTTGTTTACGTGTGTTCTCCTATAATTCTTTAAGGATTTATAATTCATGTGCTTCTCAAGGACCTCCATCATCATCATGAAGTATGATTTTTAAGTCCATATCTTGTTTTTCTGGTGTGTCGGAAAATCCACTACTTGCTGTGCTGGGAGAACTGGGTTCTGATGTTGCCAGGTTGCCTTGGTTTCCATTGCTTAGGTTCTGGCGCTTGCCTCTTGCCGTCTTGTTATCTGTGATGTTAGCTGATCTTGTCTCTGACTGGAGCTTGTCTCTCATGTGGGTCTGAGGGCCCGTGGGCTCAGGAGGGCGATTGCTCCTGGGTATTCAGCTTTTTGCAGGCAGGCAGTGAGTTCTGATGGTGGTCACCTGGATCTGTCCCCTTGGGCGCAGGCTTCTGAGGCTCTTCTGGTTTCTCAGCAGTCTGTAGGCAGGCCCTGAGTCCTGATGGTGGTTGACAGGCTTTGTCTCCAACCTTTACTTCTTGTAAACCTCCAAGAGAACTTCTCTGCAGACACTAGGCTTTCACTGTGCCGTCTGAGTGCCGGTCAACAGCTTTTAGTTCTGCTATGGTTGAGAAGGCAAATGATGGAGGTGAATGTGAATATTCAAGCATTTGTGTGTGTGTATGAACAAGTGTGCTTGTGAGTGAGTGTTCCCATGTGTATGTGTACGTTCCTACATGCATGTATGCACACGTCCTGTCTCAGAGTTGACGTGGTTTGAGCAAGAGCGTAATGCCATCCTTCCGCCAAGTTCTTCTGACTAATCTTTTCTTCTCGCTCCTTCCACAGTTCCTCCCGGTCATTAGTCAGAGCCTTGGACATTAGGAGATGTTAATGCCAGCAAATGAAAGAACAAAGCCACCTCTAGCCACCCTTAAAAATAAAAACTCGAGTGGTAAAGTGTAGAATTTGGCCAGGTTCTTATAAGAATGTAACATCTAAACCTCAGCAAGACCCTATGTTGTACAGAAGCTCACAGTCGACAGACAGCCCTTGGGAGGCTGGTGGGAGCTGTCTGCAGGGAGCACTTTTTACAGGAGGAGAAGAATTTGATGACACAGCAGTGACAGTGGCAGGTGAAGTTCCCCTTCAGCCATAGGCCATGGACATCATAGTCGATACAGTTTTTTTAGTTGTTTTCCCATTCTTTATGACTGCGTTACAACTTCCAGATGTAGAGGTTTTAAAGAACAACCATTTCATTAAGCTTCTGGGTTATAAGGCTAGATCTAGGTTATGGCATGGGAGAGAGAGCTGCCTCTTCTCAGTGATGTCTAGAGTCACGGGGAAAATGGTAATGCTGGGAGGGGGAGTCACTATCTAGGTACTGGAATGAATCGGAGGCTCACCGCTCATATGTTTGGTGCCTGGGCAGGGGCAAGCTGAGGACTAGGACCATGAACTCATTTTCAGCTGAGAGGTGAGCATGTATCTATTTTCTCACAGCTACTGTGAGTCAGGAATCTACTCTTAAGATTACAATTACAGGTGTGCTGGCTTGTTTTAGGTCAGCTTCACGTGGATTAGAGTCATTGGACAGGAGGGAGCCTAAATTGAGAAAATTCCCCCCATAAAATCTAACTGTATTTTCTAAATTAGTGATTGATGGGAGAGGGTCCAGCCCACCATATGTGTTCTCATGTCTGCGATGGTGGTCCTGGATTTTATAAGAAAGCAGGCTGAGCAAACCATGGGCAGTACCCCTCCATGGTCTCTGCATCCTCTCCCGGCTCCAGGTTTCTGCTCTGTGTGAGTTTTCATCCTGACTTCTTTTGATAATGAATAGTGATGTGGAAGTATCATCCAAACGAACTATTTCCTTCCCAAGTTGCCTCGGTCATTCTGTCTCATCAAAGCAATAGTAACCCTGATTAAGACAACAGGTTTTCCAGAAGGCTCAGCCAGGAGGAAATCTGCATCCAAGTGCAACTGTATGAATACTGAAGGCCTCAGGTACTTGTGGGTTGAGATTAAGGACTAGTGTGGTTATCGCCAGTGACTGTCTCTGGTGCCTTGCCATATTTTGCCATAACATGGCAGCCTCTAGGCAATTGAGTTTCATTCACAACAACTTGAAAATTCTAGGTTTAACAAAATTCTTGCGAAAACTATACTCTTTCATGCCTGGGCTGAGGAAGACATTCTAATTGACTTCTGGCTTATTCGAATTTGAGGACAAGAGAGTTAGAGTTTATTTCTTGAGGAAGAGGCAGGATTACTGTCCCTATAATGAAAAAACAAAAACAAACATGCCCAAAGCAACTTAGAGAGAAAGAGTTTATTTGGTTTATTCTTCCACACAACGGTTTTATCATCAAAAGGTAATCACGACAGGAACTCAAACATGTCAGGAACCTGGAACTAGGAGCTGATGCAGAGGCCATGGAGGCATGTTGCTTACTGGCTTGCTCCTAATGGCTTGCTCAGCCTACCTTGTAGAATTCAGGACCACCAGTCCAGGGGTGAGCCCCACCTACAATGGGTTGAACCCTCCCACATTAATAGCTGTCTTAGGGTTTTATTACTAGAATGAGACACAATTATCACAGCAACTCTTATAAAGGAAAATATTTAGTTTCAGGGTAACATACAGTTTAGATGTTAGTCCATTATTGCTATGGTGGGAAGAATGGCAGCATGAAGAAAGACACGGTGCTGGAGAGGTAGGGGAGAGCTCTACATCTGAACCATCAGGGAGCAAGAAGAGAGAGTGACTTGGAGCCTGGCTTAAGCTTCTGAAAGAGCAAAGCCAATCCCAGTGACACACTTTCTCCAACAGGACCACACCTCCTAATAGTGTCACTATCTATGGGCCATTTTCATTCAAACCATCACAATCACTAATTAAGAAAATGACCTATAGCTGGATCTTTTGGAAGCATTTTTTTTTTTAAATTGAGGTTCCCTCCTGTCAGATGAATATAGCTTGTGTCAAGTTTATATACAACTAACCAAAACAATCGACCCCTTGTCAGCTTAACACATAAACATTTCACTGTTAAACTATAACTTTTCCTTTCTTGCTCATTCCAGAAATCACACATTAACATCAGCATCACAAGAAAAACAATTTACCAACTTTTAAAGTTTTTACACATTCCAACACTTTAAGATTTAGTCTCTTTAAAAATCCAAGGTATGTTTTAAAACTTAAAATCTTATTTAAAATCTATTTTCTCAACAGTGGGTTCCTATAGAAATAAAAAAGAGAACAAGTTAAATTTATTTATTTATTATTTATTTTGCTTCAAGAGTGTAGAACCAGAGCACAGTCACAGTTTAAACAAAGCAAAACCAAATTCCAACAGTAAAAATTACTCAATATTTAATTACCTAGAATCTATGATCTTTTGGGCTCCTCCAAAGGGCTTGAATTACTCGACTGGCTCTGCCCTCTGTAGTGCATACAGATTGTCTTTTAGGCTTAGGTCAGCTTCTTCCCATACCTGCTGCTGTTCTTGTTGGCAATCCCATGGTACTGGCCTCTCCAAAATGCTGGGGTCTTCTACTGCAAATGGGTTGCACTTTCACCAATGGCCCATCCTAGACTTTCTTCAGAGACTCCATCCCTGCCATAGAGCTTCAAGCCTCACCTTCTCTCCATGACCCCTTCATGTCTTCAAAGCCAGTGCCACATGGGTTGTCAGCTGCCCACAAAAGATACACCCTTAGCCACTTCTGGAATACAGCTTCTGTTTTCTGACCCTAAAGAAATACTTCCCAGAAGACTTCACCTCAATGGTATTGGTCTCTTCTTCATCATAAGTGATTCTTCAGTCCCAGACGACCAACATCCATGGCCCCAGCAAACAAAGATGTCACTTTCATGGTTCTGTTATCTTATTGATTATAGCTGATCCTTCAGCTCCAGCTGACAAGAACCACAGGTTCATCACACAAATGGCCTGGTAGAACATCTGCTTCCATCTGAACCTTCATAAGTCAGGCCTCTATTGTCTGCATTGCTCTCAACATTCTTATCTTCCAAGATCCTACAGAGCAGTCCACTGAGCTCTCAGTACTTGATGGATTTTTCTAGCTCAAAATCCTTCCCAAAACAACATGGTCATGTCTGTCACTCACATCAGCACCCCACTCCTGGTACCAATTTCTCTTAGGCAGGGTTATTATTGCCATGATGAAGCATTATGACCAAAGAAATTGAGGAGAAACTAAGTTAGGGTTTATGTTACTGCAATGATAGACCATGACTACAGCAACTCTGGGGGAGGGAAGGGTCCATCACCAAAAGACAAGAACTCAAACTGGGCAAGAACCTTGAGCCAGGAGTTGATTCAGAGTCCATGGAGAAGCAAGTGTTTTCTAGCTTGCTTACCATCACTTGTTCAGTCTATTTTCTTGTAGAATCCAGTATCACCAGTCCAGGGGTAGTACCACACTTTCAGATGACTCTAGCTTGTGTCAAGTTGTCATAAAAGTATCCAGGACAGATACCATAAGTGCCTTCTGTGGTTTCTGCCACACTCTACCATTAGACTCTAATTATTCCAGTCTGAAACTGTCTTCACTTTTGTGTGGGGGTGATCCTAGTTTGTTTTCGGTTGCTGTGATGAATTCCACAATAACAAACAACTTGAGGAGGAAAGGGTTTATTTCATTTTACAGTGTACAGTCCACCATGGATGGAAACTAAAGCAGGAACTCAAGGCAGAAATTGGGACTGGAGATTGAAACTGAGACCACAGAGGAATTCTGCTCACTGCCTTGCTTCCCCTGGCAAATAGATAAACCACCATATACTAAAATGTACCAGACTCAACGTCTATACAACTCTATAAACTTCTATGTAATTAGAATTGGCATTTGAATGGAAGCTGTGGAGTTTCACAATAAACTTCATAATTTCAGCATTGAATATATTGTAAGCGCATTGGATAATAAAGGTTGATATAAAGCTAATTGTTTTTTTCAAGTCTAATTCTGCCGTGTGTGTGTGTGTGTGTGTGTGTGTGTGTGTGTGTGTTGGAGAATCAGCTACCTTCCTTATACATACTAGGCCCAGTCGAATAGGGATGTTTCTGTCCATAGTGGGATAGTAGTCTTGGTCCTCCTACATCAATTGTTAGCCCAATAAAATGCCCATGGATGTGTCCGTGGGCCAGTCCAATGAAAGCGCCTCCTCACTTGAGGTTTCTTCTTCCCAGATTCTAAAACTGGACAACTTAAGCTAAGTATGACAAGGGTCGTAGAGAATACATGTGACAGCAGAAGAACCAGCAGCCTGCTAAGGGTGACTGTACTCCTTTTACAACCCAAGCAGTGACACTACTATAGTGAGGGACAGTGCTCTCAGTAATCACATAGACCATCGGACAGAACAGCCGAGAATAAACTAGCATATCTCATCAGCCCAGACCTGCTCAATCACACTCTTTTGGGTTACTGTCTAGACTTGGCCTGGGAGTCCCAGGTGGGGTCCAGCAGTGCAACTCTGAGGACTTTGGAGGAGCCATGGGATGAGGAGTGTGCGGTGAGCGTGTGGCCCACCGGGAATGTAAAAAGAGACACTCACTCACTCTCAAGTCACAGACTCCTTACTGAAATTGCTTTCACGAAACAAACCCAAGGAACGTTTATTGCCCCATGTAATTAAAATTTTCTAACTGGGACTGAGGGTTTCTAAGCATGTCATCAAGACCCCCGTTCTTCTGTCCTCACTTGCTTCTGTGTCACGTAATGGTTAACCTTGACTGTCACCGCTTCAGGGTTTAGAATTGCCTTAGATGACTGACGGCTGGTACGACTGTGAGGGAAGGTGGGAAGACGTGCTTTGAATATAGCCAGTACATTCCACAGGTGGGGATTCTGGGATGCACAAAAGGGATGAAATGAGTCAGACGCTCTCTTTGCATCCTGACTATGTGACCAGCCACTCCCCATCCCTGCCACCATGCTCTTCCAACGTGGAGGACCAAAAGAAACCTTCCATCCTTAACTTGCTTTGATCACATCAGTGAGAAAAGCAAATGGCACCTTGGGTAGCTTTATTCACAGGGTACTCTGAGATCCTGGGTAGCGTTTGTGTTTTCTTGGCAACCTCAGTGGGGAACAAAACTTGCCACTCAGACTCTTGAATACAAATTCCATTGGCTCTGTATGTCACATGACCCTTGAACCAATTTGTGGACAAAGGAGATGGAATGCAGTAAATGGACCAGACCAAGATGACTTGGTAGTGAGGCTCAGGGTTAAAGCAACTCCATGAGGACAGAGGCTGAGCATACGAGGACTTGTTCTGTGTATGAATCAGATGTTTGTGTGCTGTGGGGGGAAAAAAAGACCTGAGAGAACAAGGCGAGAAAGAAAGAGTAACGTTGGTTCACTTTCAGAGAGTTTTGACCAGGGTTCTCTGGACCCAGGGCTCTGGGTTTGAGGGGAGGCTGAATATCAACCATGTCGCAGGATTATGCCAGAGGCTGCTCATATGATGGTGGCCAGGAAGCAGAGGAGAGGACACGGCTGCCAGACAGGCCTTCCCTCTCTTCTCATCCCACTTGGCCACCACCCTGTGGTAAGGTGCTGCCCATATCCAGGACAGATCCTCCTGCCAACCCACATGGAAACATTCCCCAAAACATACCCTGGGGGGTGGGATTTACTAGTGTTCTGGTATTTCTCAGTTTAATCAGATCTTGACAACCAAGACTTCCTTTCACAATTTGGGAGATAAAATGAGATATTGCTACCAGAGCAAGGAAAATAGAAAAGGTCTTCCTTACAAACCAAAGGATAGTAGCCTTTAAGATGGACGGGAGAAATAGGCTTGTGGACCGTAGCTGCCAGATAGTAAATCTGTCTGGATCTATCGTTTACATCTCATGGCAGATCTATGAAAATACTGAAAATGATTGCCTCCTTCTCCTTTGATAGATCTAAAAATTGCAGCTACTCAGCAGGGGGAGAAAGAATGTATCAGTTATCTGTTTTCATAATAATACTATGTAACAAAGCACTGGAAACCTGCTTATAAACAGCAACAGGTGTTTCTGCTGCTCAGAAGTATATGAACTTGGACTATTGTGCAGATGGTCCCTCCAGGCTCCTCTAGCTCTTTCTGCCTCTGTGGATGGCCAGAGGTTAGCTGGGTATTCACACATCTGCTGGTCAGCTAGCATAACATCTTTGTACTTTTCTTGTCTGATCATCCAGAAGACCTCCTTGAATACATTCTCATGGGACAGCTAGAAGTTCAAGGTAGATTGCAAAATCAGTAGCACAGTTCTTTGAAACCCTCTGCTAGTTAGCAAGAGGATGATAGCACACACCATTAATCCCAGCACTCGGGAGGCAGAGGAGGGTGGATCTCAGTGAGTTTGAGGCCAGCCTGGTCTACAGAGTGAGTTCCAGGACAGCCAAGGCTACACAGAGAAACCTTGTTTCAAAGCAAACAGGGAACCTTTCTTAGTCCAAAACAAGTCTCAGGGGTAAGCTCAGATTCAAGGACAATCTATGAGATGCCACCTCTTTGGTAAAAACTGCAGTCACATTACAGAAAGGAATTGGCTAGAGGAAATGTGGTTAGAGTCTTGAACACAGTCTCCCAAAGAGCAACAGAAGACTATAACTTTCCTCGGTTCTTTGAGCTTGCTAAATAGACAAATAGAATCTGTTTCTCAATAGTCTCTGGATAAAATTCTGATGGATTGATCATCCCTTTACCTTACTGAAGCAGCTTTTAAAGCTGCTCCTTTTTCAGCTACTGTAGAAAACATGATGTCTCATCAAAGCCTAAAAATACTATTACCTGGTGTGCCAAGGATTTTACATCTGTCTTTATACCCACCCCCCCCCCAAACTGAAAGCCAGCAACTTAACAAATAGCCATATACAATGTCCATAGCAGCATTGTTCACAGTAGCTAAAGGTGGAAACAGCCTGGACATTTGATACTGGATGAATGCATAATCAACATGTGGTATATCCATATAATGGAATACTATTCAGTCTTGAAAATGAAAGAGATTCCAGTAGCCAGAAAGTGGTGGAAGCAGGAGAAATCCTCATTGACAGTTCAGTTTGTTGAAGGCCAATTTGTTGATTGCTATGATCTAACCACAGAAACCACGTTCGTGGGAGAAGCGCTGGGAAGGAAGTGAAATCCCAGTAAGTAGGAATCTGCTCCTGTACAGGAGTCTCCGTCTACAGAATCAGCTTCAACAAGTAAGCAATCAACAAGCAAACAAAGGAATCAAGAGCAGTCCCTCTGTCCCCACCTGCTTCATTCAGTCAGAGTACTTTGTAGAGATCTCGATCTGGAAAAAAACATGAAAACACTAAAGTAAGTAAATGAGTAAGCGAGTGAGTGAGTAAATGAAATTCTGGCACAGGCAACAATATAGAGCAATTTGAAGACAGACACTGTGTGTCTATTTATGGGGGTCATAGAGAGTGGTCAAATGCATAAAGACAGTGTAGATCAATGATCCCCAGAGACTGCTGGGAGGTAATGGGAGTGGGTGTCTAGGAACACAGTATCTCTTTGGGATGATGAAGAATTCTGGTTGTGATGGTTAGCTAGTCACATGGAAATGCTCAGTCACCTCCTGTGAACTCTATATTATAGTTCACATATCTGACCATAATTTAGAAATGCAGGTTCCTTCTCTACCTGTGAATTTTTACTGCCTGCCAGTCTATGTGAAGGTGTGGGCCAGCCAACCAGAAAACAAGAAGCTTGATTCATGTCATCAAGGACCACATAGTTAAGATGGGAAATAGACAGCCCAAACAGCAGAGATGACAATAATGGGACCGTAGACTGTCTACCACACAAGGAAGTGTGATGGGTTCATGTCTGCTGTAGATGTCCACCACACAAGGAAGTGTGATGACTCCATGTCTGCTGTAGATGTCCACCACACCAGGTAGGTGTGATGGGTCCATGTCTGCTGTAGATGTCCACCATATCAGGTAGGTGTGATGTCTCTATGTTGAGAGGTGGAGCCTGCTAGAGCATAGGCACACAAGCCCCATTTGGCTTAGGAAAAGGTACATGCAAGCCTTTATGTTTTAAATATTCCCAGCCAATTGAGATGCTCACAGAAGTCCACATAGTCCCAACAAAGTTAACACTGAAGAATTACATCTTATTGATAACAGTGAAAACTGCAAAATCTCTCTCTCTCTCTCTCACACACACGCACACACACACACACACACACACACACACACACACACTTCACTTTGTAAAAGCAAGCAATAGCAATAGAAAATAATACTGACAAAGATGACTCCCACGTGCAGTAAATACCATGATTGACTACAAATTGTGGCAGACCCTAAATCTGAGGTAAAATTTAGAACACAAAATTTGCCTAGGAAAATTGAACCTGCTAAGGAATAATGACCACAAATGAAAACTCTCACCATTATAAAAAATAATAATCAGCAGATTTTGATGCAGACAAGCTCTGATCAATGAATCATTTTTTTTTTTTCTTGGTCAGACAAGGAATGAAAGACTCTGTTGTATTTAAAATAACTTCAAGGTCAACTTCAAGCTGTGCTAAACAGCTCAGAAATTTTACTTTTTCTTAATCTTTTTTATTTTGAGATGATGTCAAAGTTACAGAAAAGTTGTACTAATAAAACGAAGAAGAGCCTGTGGATGAACTCAGAGGTGAGCACTTGTCTGGTATACTCAAATTTCTGAGTCCAATGTCTGGTAACACACAGACAGCAACACACACACACACACACACACACACACACACACACACAGGGAGAGAGAGAGAAAGAGAGAGAGAGAGAGAGAGAGAGGGAGGGAGAGAGAGAGAACTTTTGTATGCTCTTTATTTAAATGTATTAATAGTTAGTATACAGTGAGTTATTGCTTTATTATGCAGACATACATGAAGAGAGAAACCATATACAGGCATACATAAATGATGTATGCATGCGTACACTTATATGTATGTTTTATACAATTACAAACACACAAACATATGTTGATTTTTCAGGAACAATTTGAATTAGTTAAAAATTTACCCTAAACAAACATTATTATCTATATAGATTGTTTATACTGAAATTTCAACCATTTCTCACCAAAATTTCCTTGAGGTCATTATTCTCACATTCTGGTCCAGGGCCCCAAACAACAAAACATCACCTTGGTCTCTCCACTTTTAGTGTTTGTCTCCATATGAATTTTCCTGATGGTTCTTCATGATTATATTTGGGACGTGCGATTTTCTCTCTCAAGGATGACTTTGAATTCTCGATCCTTCTGCCTCCAGCTCCCAAATGCTGAGATTACAGGGTGTACCACCATGTGTGGTTTATGTAATGCTAGGGATCCAAATGCTAAGTAAGCACTTTATTTGCTAAGCTATACCCCCAGCACCGGGTTATATATTTTAAAATATTATTTTAAATTGTGCATGTGTTTCTGTATGTTTGTATGTGAGAACACATGTGTGTATGCACACTCATGTGCATACATGCACGTGTGTACATACATGCAGGTGTCTTCAGAGTCAGAAGTTATCAGATCTTTTGAATGAACAGGTGTATGTGAACAGCCCAATGTAGTCACTGAGAACTCTGGTCCTTAACCACCGAGCCATCCCTCTTATAAAAATAACTTTTATTCACCTGATGTAATTTTCACCTTAGAGGCTTACTGCCTCCGTTTACTAACCTAAGCCTACTCCTGAAAGCTATGAGCCTCCATTACTACTTAATCTCAGCCTAGGATATTTTCAGCCTTTGAGACTTGCTACTGAATAACCTTGCCCTTTCTGGCTTTTTCTGAACTCTGGCTGGCTGGTTCAACCCAGCTCTTCTGGCTCAGAGTTCTCTCCCAGCTGACTTACTATAATAATATGGCTTTTCTCCTGGCCTCTGAGTGAACTGACCTTCTTGGCCTCAAACTAACTTTGGCAATATATTCTAATCTTCTGGCTTCTTTCTCATTCTCTGGCTCCTTCTGTCTTTAACTGTATCTTGGTTGTTCTTTCTACAACCTTCTCTCTATAAATACCCCAGTAAAACTGCCTTCTCTCTATGTAGCCTCCTTTTTTCCTGTCTCTTCTTATCAGAGTTTAGCATATTCTACTCTGTCAAATCTTTCTGATTCACCATTTTGTCTGCCACTCAATCAGACATCATTTTCAAACATTCTACAAACTAACTTATCTTTGCTGTTTGGGATCAAAGGCTTGTGCTAAAGGTGTATCTGTATTCCAGCCAGAGGACTAAAGGTGTGTGCTAAGAGATGAGCCACGCCACAACTAGAAACAGGTTTTACAGTAACTAGCACACACTTGGGATTCAAAGTATGATCACATATCCTGCAACACTCTCCAGCTCCAGGTTGTGTGCTTTGGGTAGGAATTCCATGCAAGTGTGTCTGTTCTCAGTGGGTGTGACTAGGAAATGCATATTTGTCCTAGTCTCCTCATCCATCCACCTGTCCATCCATCCATCTATCCATCCATCCATCCATCCATCCATCCATCCATCCATCCATCCATCCATCTATCCATCTGTCCATCCATCTATCCATCCATGCATCAATTCATCCATCCATCCATCCATCCATCCATCCATCCATCCATCCACCCACCCACCTACCCACCTACCTTCCTACCTACCTGTCTGTTATACTTCAGTTTAACAGGTTAGAAAACAGACTCAGGGCAGTGCTGTGATGTGCTTCAGATCATACAGAAAGGGGCTGAGCTGGAGCTGAAGTCTAGCTGTGTCACGGTCCAGTGCTTCATCCCTACAGAAGCCATGCTGTTGACTGACCCACACACAAGGTGTCTAGGAGCAGAAGGAGCAGACCAAAGCTTCCAGCTGACATAGAAGGAAAGCAGTGGATCAGGTCCTGCCATCTTTAATGCCTTTTCCTCTTTCCTGTTGCCCAAGTTGATCTCTGTTCTGAGATACACAGAAACTAAAGTCAGGGGGAAGATGGCACTAGGAGTGCACAGTCTGCTGGATTGGGGACTCTTCCGTCAATTCTGACTTTGTGACCTTCTTGGCTGGGTGACTCTGCTCATAAGTGACTCCACCCCTTTCTTCCAAGGACCTGCATGTTTTTATTGTTGTTAAAGTGTAATGACTACTTTAAGCCTCTAAATAACTCTGAGTGATAGCCACCCTCATTGGCAGATTTAACAGGTGAGAAAGTTAGGATACTACGGTGGTGAATGTTGAAGTCAAGAGAGTACAGGTTTGTATGCAGGCCTGCTGAAGAGACCGGAGATCACCAGGAGGCTGTGGTGGGGTGGTAGATGTCAAAGAACAGGTGACTGACACATCAGATGCTTTTGGTCTAGGGTACAGGGACAAGCTACCCACACTTGGGCTTAACATCGTTCCTGGCAGGGGCCACCAGTTAGACTCTCCTAGCCTCAAGAACCCCTGTCCTGGAATCTCCCTGGGCTCATTTCCCCTGGGGCATAGCCAAGGCCTTGGTCCCTGTTTCCCTGAAAACTTCCTTCCCATGGTTGCAAGGGTGCCTAACTAGAATGTAAGTTACCACTGGCGGATCTCAGCCCCTTCTGAAATTCTTCCTCCATGGAGGTGAGGAGGGAGAGGGATGAAAACAAGAAAAGAAAATTCTCAGGGAAATAAAAGAGGCTCGGAAGACCCTACTTATTTCCGTTACATTCACAGGAGGGTTCCCCAGACAAAGCAGGGGTACCTGGGAATAGCACTGGGCAGACTGGGCAAAAGTCAGTCCAGCTACTGCATGTTTTTCCTTGTTTGAGAGCCTCAGCTTCCCCATCTTTAAAATGGGGGCGAACACCTCCTCTCCTTGCCTCAGATAAGTAGATAATCTGCTCAGAAAAAGCTGTAACTTACTGGAAAAATTGTTAAGGCATGTATAATCCTGGGCTGTAAGGTCCATCCAGGAGTCCCAGCACCCTTGCCGGACCCTTTCCAATGTTGATCTCCTTCGTCGGGCTCTAATCCAAAAAGCCGTTTGCTAGTCTCTGCCTCCAATTCTGTTCCACATCTCACATCCTCCAGCCTCGCTGTGTGGGCGTTTTCCTCACCAAGAACCACCCACGAGGTTTTAGCCAGGCCTCTAGGTTCTATGTGAGACATATATTTCCAAAACCTACCTGTGGTGAGCGTAACATGTGTCCCTCGTTGTATTCGGAATCTCGGCCCCCCTCATGTGGACAGGTTGCAGCAGGAGAGCTTTGAGGAGCGCCACCCTGAGCAGCAGCCCTGGACTGGACATCTGAAGGAGGTCTCCAGAAGGGCGGTCTGTCCAGTACCACATCCTTCCTGTGCTTTCCTCGGGGAGTGTCTCAGGAAGATCTATGCACTGAGTGACCCTGCCCTCTCCTCAGTCATGGATAAATTGTACCCAGTGACGCCTGAGTTAGGCCAGGCCTGGCCAATCACAGTCTCTGTTGGAGTTTGGAGTGGTGCCCAAATATGCCAGTCTGCACCTGTTGGCAGAAGCAGACGTGGGCAACCCAGAGAGGCAGAGTGAGTCTCTGTCTCTGCCTGCCTGCCTCTCTGTCTCTGTCTCTGTCTCTGTGTCTCTTTCTCTCTGTGTGTGTGTGTATGTGTGTGTGTGTGTTTGTCTGTGAAGATATTAAGGGACCTGTGTCCCTATATGATGGGAGAGCCGGTCTCTCCTGACTTCATTTTTATTTCTGAACCTTGGATTCCACAACCTATTTCCTAATGCAACAAAATAACAGTTTTCAAACCTGTATGATTGTGTGTCTTTCTACCTATGTAGAGAGGTCAGAGGTCAACCTTGTGTGTTATATGTTATTACTTTCTCTCTCTCTCTCTCTCTCTCTCTCTCTCTTTCTTTCTTTCTTTTTTTTAAGGCTAGGTCTCTAACTGGCCTGGAGCTTTCTAAATAAACTGGGTCAGTTGGCCAGTGAGTCACAGTGAGATCCTCAGTGCTGGGATTAGCGTACGTGATGTCATTGCTTGCTTTGTTATTGTTGTTGTATTTTTATTTTTTTAAAATAGGTTTTGGAACACAACTCAGGTTCTAAGCAGTTTACTGATGGAGTCACGTCTCCTTTCCAGCGTGATTTATTTCTATTGATTATAGCTAAAAAGAGGGCTCACAAGACTGGTGGGGTTTTGTAATCCCATTGGTCAGAGACAGATCCTAAGGGCCCACCCCACTCATCCCTGCCTCTAGCCACAACTTTGTGACCTCAAATAGACAGTTGTACTCTGTGGCCTCATATTCAAAATGACTTTGATAACACCATCGACTTTATGGTGGGTGGGTGGGAGGCCCCTGAGGCATAAGTGAGAAACACGGGTAAACTCCCTAAAAACGTATCTAGAAAAGGCGGAAGTCTCCATACCAGCCAGCCAATGGAATTCCCATCCCTCATCCTGTCATACCAGAAGGTCAGGGTCACCCTGCCAGGAAGGATGAATTGGTTGACTCTGTAGGCTGGGCTCCTAGAAATCATACCACGCTGCAGGTGTTTGAGGGACGGAGACCTGCGCATGTATGAGAGTCCGAAGCTTCCAAACTTTGATAAACCTAGGCCCAAAATGAGGAAGGCTTTGGAAGTGCCTGATGTACCAGTGGAGTCTTAGATTGACCAGTGTTCACTGTGCCAATGCAGCACCCAAGAACCTGCCTGTTACCTCACTGGGCAGTTTGGGCTTTGGCCACTGAGCTGTCCCAAGCTGCCCAGACTCTTCTAGCTCCAGCCTAGCTCCAGCCTACCCAGAGGTCTTCTGTGTTGTCAGAATCCCTCCCTCAAAGCCTGTGTGACTTGATTTGAATCTCCTTGACTCGCTGGTCACAGCACCACTGTTCTCTGCCAATGAGGGTCTCCGGTGGGTCCCAGAGTGCCTACTTCTGGAGGTCCACAGGTATGCCCTGAGTTGCATCCCTTCCTCAGCTGGGGAAGGACAGTGTGAAGCGGGGAAACACCTTCTCCGGTCTGTGTGTGACTACAGGGGGGGAAGCCTCCTCATACACTGTGCTGAATACTCCTGGGGGCTCTCTGTCCAGACGTGCTGACAGAATGTTCAGGTCCTCTGACCTCTGGGTGATGGAGTTGCAGAAGGGACTTGCAATGATTCTTGGGGGGTGGGGGAGGCTGCGGAGGACCATGGGATTTCACAGGCTAGAGGTGACAGGCAGCCTATCATTCCCTTTTTGGGAAGATACTTTCTCCCTTCAAATGTACATGTAGACGATGTTTTGTTTTCTGGAGCTCTACACCTACGTAAGGACCGATAAACCCAGACTCCTCTTTAGCCATGCCCTCTGTCTGATGAAGTTTCCACAGGGAGGATCTACCAACCAAACAGGTATAACTTGAACCATTGCTGTGCTACTGGGAATGGACCAGGCCCTTCCTCTTTAAGTTGTCCAAATACTACAGTGGTTTGCTAAAGGATGCTTGTAGGAAAGCAGCTGCTGGGAACTTGATGGAAATGTAAATCATCAGCTCCTTACCTCGACAGAATGACTGAAGAACTCCAGGGTGACAAATGCCAATCTAGAAGGGCTGGGGGAAGCTCTTGACAGTTCATCTGCCCTGCTTCCCATATGTCACAGTAACTGCTCAGTGAACAAACAGTTACTGTAGCCTCTTTCCCTGAGTCTCAGAGTAGGGCTTTTCTCTTGATAACCATCCTACTGTTTTGATCTCCTAATATTCCAGGGAATCCTATCAGGTTTAGCTTGGGCAGAGGAGGGGACCTGGCCAGGAGGCAGATACTCTGCAAGCAATTTAAGGCTCTAGTATCTAAGAGGAGGAGAGGCAAGCACGCAGAGCTACCTGACCCTAGTAAGCTCAGGATTTTGGCAGGCTTGCCTGACTGCCGGCTTTCCTCCACCCTCCATCCACATGAGCCGTGGAAGATGGTGCTAGAACTCTTCCAGGAACTTACGTAATAAGTGGGTGGGAAAAAGAAATGCCCACTTTTAATCTTAAATGAATCACTGAGTTCAGGGATTTCCAGATGCAACTAGAAGATACTTCTTAACCTCTTATGTGTCTGCCAGGTTGGGGTTTGAAAAGTGGGGTTCTTCTCCATGTTTGTTCTACAGAGGGCCAAATTCCCACGGACTGGTTCTTCCCGGAGGGCGGTGTCTTTAACAACTAACCTGAAGGAAGAAGGGTTCTAAGGGCACAACAGTTCTAGATCAGTTTCTGCCTGCTGGAGTTTGCTCTTTAAACTTTACAAACTTCCTATGCATTTTTTCTTAAGGTGGAGTCAGAAAAAGCACCTGATTACTAGTCTCAATTTCCATTAAAAAAAAAACAAAAAACAAAAAACTAAAACCCCTATCCTTATTGTTTTCTGCAGAGAAGGGTAAGGAAACATGTTGTTTCCTTTCTTTCTCATCTGATAGACGGCAATTCTTCAGCTTTTCATTCTACAGCTCAGCCAGCTGTGGGGGAAGAAGTACGGGACCTTTCTAGTTTCCATAAAGGCCAGGCCTTTCCGACTCATTATTAATATTTTTAAAATCTATTTTGGGGAGTGGGTGGACCAAAAACAAACCCCACTAACTCTCAGAAGTCTTCCTAAGTCATAGAGAGGAAGCTCCTCATGTTAAAAAAAAATATATATATATCTTGTATTTTTCTATTTCAGGACTTTTGAAGGAGCCGACCTCTTTCACCTTTCAGTTCAAGTAAGACGGATTAGTAAATTAGTAAATTAGTAAAAAAAAAAAAAAAATTTCTTTTTCTAACTGTGGGGAGGGGCTGACCCTTGTTCAACCTTCAACCTCTCCTTCCATAGGGCCAGTTTTCTTTTCTTTTCTTTTTTTTTTTCTTTAAAAATAACTTTAAATTTTTTGGCAGGGGAGGTTAAAAAAAAGTGGCTTCATAACTTGCTTCGGGCTAGAGAGGGTCCCCTTGGCCCTCAGTTCTCAAACTTATGTGTGCGCGGGGCAGGGGGGTTGGGGCAGCCTTAGGCTACCCGAATATTCCCAGGAAGCTTTCCAATTGCGCTCCTCAAAACTTTTATTTAAAAAAAAAAAAAATCAATCTGATTTGGGAGGGGTGGGGGAGGCTGGTGGGGAGGGGAGAGGCGTTCCCATTAACCCCTTCTGTCCCACCGGAGGCCGCTCCCCAAAACTTTTCCGTGCCCCCCACCCCCGCCCCACGCGAGCAAATGCCCCGCGCGCGCGGCAAAGTTTGGGGGGCCGCGGGCAGCGCGGGAAACCGGCGGCTTTGTGTGCGGCGCGGGGCGGCGCGGAGGCCGGCGGCGGAGGCCGAGCAGAGGCCGGGGGGCCGGCAGCGGCTCGGAGGCCGGCGGGGGTGGTGCGGGGCGCGGCGCGGCGCGGCAGGCACGGGCCGGCGGGGCGATCTGCGGTCCCCGCGGCGGTCCCCCCCTCGGCGCCCCCGGCCCCCGCCCCCCGGCCCGCACGGGGCGGGCGGAGGAGGGAGCGGCGGCGGCGGCGGCGGCAGCGGCGGCGGCATTGTGCGCGCGGCGCAGCCGGGCCCGGGAGGAGCAGGACGCGCCGGGGCCGCTGTCTCCCGGACTGACCGATGAGCCTTCCGGACGGCGCGGCGGCTCCGCAGGTACCGCGAGGCCGGGGGGGCCGGGGCGGGGGGCCGGGGCAGCCCCGCGGGAGGGCGAGCGCGGGCGCCGGCGGGGGGACTCCGGAGAGCGGGGTGCGGGCGGCCGGGGTGCGGGAGCGGCCCCCCGGGACGCCGCGGGGCGCGGGCGACGCGGGGGCGGCGGCCGAGGCTGACGGGGACCCCGCACCCGGCGCCCCCCGCCGCCCCCGGCTCGGACCGGAGCCCAGAAACAAAGCGACGGGAGCACGGAGCAGCCATTGCAGTTTGGACAATTCAGATTTTTCGAAAAGGCAACCTTCTTCCAGATCTCTCCCCCCTCCCCCGAAATTTTCAATTTCCCCTTGACCCTCTCTGCGCTCAGGGCCCCTGGTGACCCCCCCAGGAGAGCTTTCCTTTCAGCCCCCCCAATCTTTGCAACAATCTCTTATTTTTTTAAAAGGCCATATTTCCTTCTCTCAATTTTTTTTTCTAATTTTTCTTCAAACGGTAGTTTTTTTCCCATTAAAACGACGCCACCTAGAGGATACTATTTTGTAAATTAAAAAAAAAAAAAAGAAATTAAAATTGAAAAGAAATATTTTTTATTTCTTATTTTTTCCAAAGTTTTATCTACAAGCTGGTGGATGGGGGGAAAGATTCTTTTTTTCTATCTTTTTTGGAGTGAAAAATTTTACTTTGATTATTGAAGGAACATGGAGACAATTTTTATTTCTGAAGCCAAATCCAGATAATATGTAAATGAAAATTAAGCTGGAATTTGAATGAATTCCATTCTTGAAGGGGAGAAAGCAAAAATACCTCCTAAAAGCAAAGACAGTTTAGGTACCCAACTCATTTTAATTTGAGTAAAAAAAAATAATAATTAGGGTGAGTGGTGGGGAAAATAGTTCAGTTTAGGGAAAGCTGGGAGAATTGGCTTTATGAAGCAATTAGAAATTGTGTTTCATTATAATTTGTGACTTGTTTTGCTCCGTGGGCAAAAATGACTAATTTTGCCATTTGGCAGCGTTCAAAGTTTTCTCCTTTCCAAGAAAGAAGGATTTAGAAGAGAAAATAGATCCTAAAATGTTGGCTTTGGACACACCCAAAAATTATAGGTTTAAATTTTTTTTCATTTATATTTTACTGCATTTAACTCCTGAGATTTTAAAGAAAAACAGAAATTGGAAAAGTTAGAGTGAAATTTTGCCGGTCTTTTTTTCTTTTTTTTTCTTTTTTTTGTTAGGTTTTGTGTGTGTGTGTGTGTGTGTGTGTGTGTGTTTTGCTTTGATGGAATAATTATGACTGTTTCCTGATTTTCTTTGCTGCAAGGTCTGGGCATTTCTTGTTTTGTTGCTGTCAGGGACCTTTTCTTAAGCAATATTCAGTGGCGAGAAATGTCAATTCATATATTGTACAAACTGAGTAACCCACAGATTTGCAGGAGAGGCCGCCATTAAAATAAAATGTGCATAATTAACATTATTATGAAAAACTAACAGTGGATTCACAGAAGCCTTTTTTTTTTTTAAATGACACACAAGTGAATCAATTGATAGAGATAAAGATTTAGAAAAAAAATCCTTGTTAAAGAGGAGAATTTCTCCTCCTCAGTTTTGTTTTCTAGTCCAATTAGAATATTATTATCAGTTCCCTTTTCAAATATTCAGGTTGGCTTCGGGTTTCTTTGTGATGTGTGGTTGGATAATTAATTAATATTTTGCATTTTTCAATTTTTTTTGTTACTGTCAAAAGAGAAGAAATCCATTAGCTTTGATCTTTTGGAGATTGTGTGTGTGTGTGTGTGTGTGTGTGTGTGTGTGTGTGGTGTGTTGAAGGGAGGGGGTTTGTAACAACAACAGAAAATCCCACAAATTTTACTGACCCAGTAAGAAAAAAAAGGTGGGAGAGAGAATGGCAGAGATGAAAATTCTGATTTGAATCCATCTTCCCTGGTAAGAACACTTTGCTGAAGAAATGGACTGAAACACCAACTCAGCTGTTTCTAGCAGCAAAATTTATTATTTTCTTTGAAAGAAAAACTAATCAGAATACACACAAAAGCCCAACCCAGAGATGCTTGCCTCGGGAATTTGAAAGCATTTTTTCAAACAATATTTTATGTGGAGGTTTTGGCCTTAAGACGAATCAAATGGAGGTGAGACAAAAAAAAAAAAAAAAAAAAAAAAAAAGAGAAAAAAAATTTCCAGGGACAAATATCTACTGGATTGAAATTTGACTCAAGAGAACAGAATCTGGTGTGAGATAAAGGGAATTTTGTGATAAATTTAGTCTGATAGGATGTGCTGAGATTTCTTTCTTTCTTTTTTTTTTTTTTTGAGTAAAAAAAAAATTTCCAAATTTTCAATCCAATAGGAGAATGAGTTAGTTGCACTTGGGGGACCTTGTGGGACTTGCGGATGGAGGTTGGAGCTATGATGGGTTACCTGGGGTGGGGATGCACCACCCTGGATCTGTGATCTACAGCTAATGGGTCTTGGAGGCTTGGTGGCCATGGTTCATGCCTTACCAGTTTGTTGTATGGAAACTGGGCTTCTGAAGGGATGCTAATTCTGTAGAATGAATTTAACATTGGCCCAGGTTTGATAGTTCCCATCTTCGACATTGCTTTTAGAAATTAAAAAAAAATTTTTTTTGTTTTTTTGGCTTTTTTGTTGTTGCTGTTGTTATTATTATTATTTTTTTTTTTTTGTTTTGTTTTGTTTTTGTAACAAAATCCTTCCAGGCTGACCGGCTACATTCTGACATATTTGGAATGAGCTTTTTTTTGTTGTTGTTTCCTAAGTACATAATTAAAATTTCTTCTCTTGAATTATTTAGGGCAATGTCTTGACAGTCAAGGAATTTTTAATTTTAGGAGTTCCAGAGGCCTCATGAGATAGTGGGCTCCAGTTGAGCAGGGTGGGAGGAGGATTGATTTAGGGATGACTGGATGGGGTAAGGACATCACAGCCAAAGTCCAGGATGGAGATAAGACGTTATCTCCAGTGCAGAGGAATCTGAGTGTTTGAGCTCATCCGTCTACAGTTAATTCTGCTGAGAATTTTCTTTTGTTGTTGTAGTTAGGGTTTATGGCTAGAAACTGCAAATCATTTCTTTTGTAGACTTTCTTCTTTTTTTCCTTTCTCTTTTCCCTTCCTCATCATGTGTGTTCTGAAGGGCACAGAAAAACACAAGTGCATGCTGGTCCTGTTGGGGGCGGAGCCAGGACCCTTTTGTTTCTCTTGGTGTCCCTGAAGTGAGGCTGACCTGGGCCTGGTCTCTCCTTCTCTGCATCTGCTCCTTCAGATGAAGTGTGGGAAGCCAGACACGGATATAGGAGCTATTTTTATTAGTTCACGTCTGTTTATCACTCTCATATAGGATTGGCCAACATTTTTGGCAAATTGGACTTGAGGGGTGGTAATTTGATGATGGCCTGGGTTATTTTGGTGAAAGGTCATTTTTATTCCCTCCCACAGTGGAGACTCTTATTACTTAATGCTTTCACTTCTGCCTAAGGAGATTTTTTTTTCTTCTAATAAGGTTTGAAATTTCAAGGACTTGCTTTATAGTTTTACTTGAACCAAGCCAGGAAGAACAGCTTGCTTGTACTTTGAGTCCTTCTACCGTGGTAGAGCAGCAACAATGGCCGGTCTTCTGCCTCTGGAAGATACACAGTCCATGGCTTGTACCACTGGAGCACAGCTGGGAACGGTTCCCGGGTTCCATATGGCTTCTTCCCCACTTTTGCCTCAGCCCTGAGAAAGCTGTCTCCGCTGACTTCAGAACCCTTCCCCTCAGTGGGTGAAGAGAGCCTTCTCGCTCCATTTGACTTGGGGTAGATAAGCTGGCTTTTCCTGCACCTAGGGAATTCTCAGCACTTGAATGTTGTAGCATTTCATGACGGTTTGTGTCTCCTTGGTGGTGAGGGGAGTTGACTTTGTGGGTACTCAGGGCTACCTCTCTCAAGGTCTTGCTAAGTGACCTTGGGCAAATCACTATTTCCCATAGAGCTGTGTTTACGAAATGAGCAGTCAGCTAGAGGATAGGAATGTATTAGTTCATTGCTGATTCTAACTCTTAAGGAGTTGGTGGTAGCTGCTTCATCACAGTGGAGAATGCCACTGAGACCACATTCGGATTCCCTATTCTGGAGGCCGAGGTTCGGTGGTCCAGCGGCACGCATACCTATGAATGTCCCAGACCTAAGACCTAGAGTCGCTCTCTGTTGGTGTGTCAAAGAGTCACTTGGTAAATCAGTCAGCTTTGGAGAAGGGGGGAATAGAAGCAAACGCAGAGGGATAGATTGTTCCATCAATGTGCTGGCATTGTCCCATGAAATGTACCCTTAAGGATGTTTGGGTGCGATTGGAAGTCCATTTCCCACAGTTTCTCACGGTCAGAAGATCCCGAAACCAACGGGTACAGACCAGTGAACTCCCATGATGTGCCGGGAGTATTTTGAACTTCCTTGTTTATACCGCGCTTTCTCATTTATTGCTTGGTTGACTGTTGGGGAACTACGTAGGGTAGGTGCCTTGGGCCACCCACTTTGTTCCCAGTTTGAACCGCATTTTCAGCCACCTGGGAATTCTGGGCTGTGTACATCGGGAGGCATGATCCCTGCTTGCTGGCCTTGATGGGGTGCCAGACAGGAGAGAGATGGGTCCCCAGTGCTGGAGAAATGATGGAAGTTGTGGGGGTCTCTGTCTTTGTAGGCCCAGCCCCTGTCACAGTTACTTTGATTTTCTACTTTCTTGTAAATTTGCCAGAGAAGTCTGTCTGGGGTTAGCCCAAGTATTTACTTTCTAATCACACTGGAAGTTTATGTTTTGTGTGTGAATGTATTTCCTCTGTGGCCCCTAAATTGTCTCTTCCTTTAGACATATCAGAGCAATGTGGTCTCCCAGAAATGGAATTCAAACCACAGGTTGCTGCCACATACATAATTTAGCATTCTCTAGTAATCTATTAAAGAGAATAAAACGGAACAGGTGACATTGATTTTCAGCAAAATATGTTTTAACCCTGTATTTGAACAGCACTGCTATTTTGGCCCGGTATCAATATAAAAAGTAATTACTGTGGCAGTCTTTATGGGGGAGGATATGAGGCATTGGAAACCTGTGAGCCTCACTCCAGTAGTGACCCCCAGTTCTGACTGGTAGCCATGTTTTTTGTGTGTGTATGTGTGTGTGTGTGTGTGTGTGTGTGTGTGTTAAGTATTGACATGCTGGGTGACCATACTGGGCAGTTCAGGGCCAGACCCATATTCTTTCTGGTTGTCCTTAAGTTAGTCTCCAAAGGTCAGCAATGACCTTCAACCCTTGTGGTGTCCTTGCTGGAACTTCGTCCTTGAGTCCCATTTGAAGATTTCAGTCTTTAGCAGTAATCAGGCCTAGCAATCTCTGGAACCAGTTCAGGTCAGAGTGGGCCATGCCTCTGTTCTCTTAGTTGAAAATGTCAGTGGCTGAGAACGAAGTAGGATGTGGCAGATATGCATGCAGGCGTGTGTGTACACTTGTACCTGTGAGTGTGTGTGTACACTTGTACCTGTGAGTGTGTGTGTTTCGGGGGAGGGAGCTGACCGCTGCAGGAGGGCAGTCATTGGAGGTGGGACTTATGTAATGTGTCATCTAAAAGAGGTAAGGGGGGTGTGGAGAGGGATGAACTAGGAGAGGTGTCGAGGAGATCTGAAGCCATCAGGAAGTTACCTCAGGTCAGTCCTGAACTCAGATGCTCAGAGAGATTCTGACGGTCACACTGTTGGCAGTATGGAAAGTTAGGCTCAGACTCAGAAATCCACCGTGTGGTGTGTGGTGAGCTCTGTGTCGCTGTGGGAAAGTCACTTCTGGGTTTTGGGCTGTGTCTTCTGCATATGTGGAAAAGGGGGTGGGTTGTTACCCTGACCTTGAAGGAAAAAGAGAGGCACAGTCAGCTCCTTAGAGGGTGGTCAACACATATGAGTTGACACTTGATCAAGGGGCTAGTGGGTCACTGTCTGGAGAGACTAAGTCTCACTGACACTATTTAGACTAACTAGTTTGGAAACATGGAGGGTTTTCTTTAAAAGGTGGGGTGGTATGTTTTTCTCCAGGGAACAACAGGATATACACAAATTGCACGTTCACACATTCATACACACAGCACACCTTGGTTTTTTTGTTGTTGTTTTGGTTTTTGCTTTATAATTGTTGGAGGTGAGGCTTTTATCACTGGCCTCAGCATCCTTGTTCAGCGATGTTGAGAGTTTCCTGATCTGTTTCAAAACCAGTGGCCTAGTCTTTAGAGAGGTATAATCATACTAAGGTCCCTCCCTGGAGCTCTGTCCTTCACAGGCTGTCCCCAAGCAGCAGAGGACCTTAAGAAGGTTCCTCTTCAGCAGCTGGAGCTAAGCTCCTCAAACTCTGCGGAACCAAGACTGAGCTGGCCATTGACACATATGTCTCTAGCCAGCTGGTGACTTCCTTAAGGCTGGAGATCATGGCTTATTCATCTTGGGGTCCGGCAGAGAGCAGAGGCTTAGTAAATATTTGATGACTTCATTTGACTTTTGGAAATAGCTCAGCTGGAATTGGGTCCAGTGAAGAGTGGATGACCAAATTTGGGTTTGGCTATTTGTTGCAAACCAGGGTCTTCTTAGGGAGTCACAGCCGTGTTTTTGTTGTTGTTGTTTTAACAGTTGGCTTTTAAGCTCCAGGATGGCGGGGGGGGGGGGGGGGGGGGGCGGGGGGGCGTGTTAAATGGAATCAGCAGCAGGGTAGGAAGTGGGCTTCTTTTGACGCTACATATCTTGGAGATTTTTAAAGTTCCATTGATGATGTTGCCATTCTTCTGACCTCACCCCATGCATGTGTGTGTGTGTGTGTGTGTGTGTGTGTGTGTGTGTGTGGTGAGCAGGTGTGCTGGCCTGTAAGTTTGTATGCAGAGGCCAGAGGTCCACTTGAGGTGTCTTCCAACACTTTCTACCTTTTCTGAGGTGGGGTGTCTCCCTGAACATGGAACTCACAGTTAAGCCAAAGTGGCTGGCCAGCCGGCCACCAGGACTGTTCTGTCTCTGCCACATCCCCCAGGGTCACAAGTACAGGCTACTGTCCCTCATGGTGCCATTACAAGCTGTTGTCCCTGGCTCTTCTGTGAGTGTCAGGAATGAACCCAGGACCCCAGGCTTGCACATCAGCTGTTTTACCTGCTAGGACAGCTCTCCGGTCCTACAGTATTTCTCTGTGCTCATTCGCACTTGTAGTTGGGATGGCATCATAATCTCAGTTGCTCCCTGCTGTGTTTATTTGCTTTTTGGCGACAGGAGCTTTCCGTTCAGCTGATTTGGCTGGCCTGAAACTCCAAGGATCCTCTTTTGGGTTTATAGGCTATTACACTTGGCTTAAAAAAAAAACGCAGGTTCTGGGGGGTTGAACTCTGGTCTTTCATGTGTACTTAGCAAGTACTTGACTATCTTTAGGCTGAGTTAGGAGCCAGCAGGAGTCACCCTCCACTTGGCGGAGGAGATGCAGAGTGTGAGTAGGACACAGCCAGCACCTCATGGAGGTGACATGCGCTGTGCCTGTATTTGCTTGAGGCGGCTTAGCTGCCTGCCAGGGGGCTGTTTGGCCAACGTTGGACACAAGGGCCCTCTCTTCAGCTGGCTGTGTGATTTGATATTTGGCCAGACCCATTTCTGGTCCAGCTCTGTGTTGCAGGTGCCAAACTTCGATTAAAATTAATGATGGAAAACTGAGAATATTGTTTGTTTGCTTCACTTCTTTCAGTTTTATTTGGGACTTTGTCATTTTGACAATTTGAACCGGAACCTCATTTTAAGGTCGGTGACATATCTTTAACCTTCGCTCCCACTTTCATATTGTGTGTGTGTGTGTGTGTGTGTGTGAGAGAGAGAGAGAGAGAGAGAGAGAGAGAGAGAGAGAGAGAAAGAGAACCTGTGTGTATATGTGTGCGTAGCTGTGTATGTGTGTGTACATGTATGTTTATGTGTGTGTGTACATGTGTACCTGTGTATGTGTGTGTATGTGTGTACGTGTATGTTTATGTGTGTACATGTGTACCTGTGTATGTGTGTACATGTATGCTTATGTGTGTGTACATATGTACCTGTGTATGTGTGTGTGTTTATGTGTGTGTCTGTGTGACTGTAATGTATGTGTGTATATGTGTGTATGTGTGTGTCTATGTGTGTACCTGTGTATGTGTGTACCTCAGTGTATGTGTGTTTTGTTAATGTATGTCTGCCTGTGTGCATATGTGTGCATGAATGTGTGTGTATGTGTGTACGTGTTTGTATGTGTGTGTATGTGTGTATGTAAATGTGAGTGAGAGTGTGTGTGTGTGTGTGTGTGTGTGTGCAGGCTCATGTGGAGGCCAGAATCCTATGGCAGGTATCTTCATTAGTTGCTTTTCCAGCCTGTTTCTTGAGTGAGTGTTGTAGTTACAGGTGTGTGTGCCTATGTGTGGAGTTTCTGTGGGCCCCAGGGATCTGAGCTCAGGCCCTTCTTTGTGTGCCCCAAGCATATGATCCACTGAGCCATCTCTTCTGCCCACACCTCTTCATGGTTCTGAGGTGAGGTGCTGAAGCCTCACGCTACATCCCTGTGGGGAAGAGGTAAAGCCGTGAGAACAAATGGCTCCTTCTCTGGAGCAACTGCAGAACTCCAGTGTGACATTTCCACGGGCTGATTGAACAGATCCAAGTAGGAGGAACAAGGCTTAGCCCTCATTCTCTGCATCACTTGATTGTTTGGGAATCTTGGCCAGAACGCTAATTTCTTTGCTGGTTGTTTAATTCCTTATCTGTAGTGTGAGGATGATAATCCCATTGATGATGTTGATGCTTATGGTTGTGGGATGTGAGAAAAACCTTTATAACCGACTTTCCATCATCCCTGTGCTATCTTTCTGCTTCCTGATGCAGGGATGGTAGATGGGCAGCATGCATTCCCCCACTTCCCATTTCCAAGCCTGTGGCAGACATCACTAATCAATTGTGACCTTCCCTTTCATCGACATGACCGGTAGCCTCAGTGTGTATCTTAGTATAAGGCTCTTCATCACTTGAGTTTCACATGAGACATGAACCAGTTTGTCCTTCTGGAGCTAAATCATGTCCCACGTCCAACCCCCAACACACAAACAGAGGAGAGCAGGCTGGGGAAGGAAGGTGGAGTGACTTGACCCCAAACTCAGCAATTAAGCAGAGGTTGGATTACAAACCTCGGATTTCTTGATTCCACGAGTCCTTTCCCTACAATCCGCACATACCCCGTGTTAAAAGGAATTAAGGCTAATTTGGTCTTGAGAAATAGCCAGAGAATCCTGGCTCCTCCCTTCCTTGTTATAATTAGACACCCTTGGGGCTGTCATCAAAGCTGGGCTGGATGGCCTGCTTCTGAGGCTGAACCAAGCCGACTGATCAAGTTTGAAAGGGAGGGTGCCGGTGGGGGCATAGAGAGGGTGTCTTTCCATCGGTGGCAGAGTGTAGATGACAGTAAGTGGCTTGACAGGGCCTGGCATCTCTGGAGGTGGTGTGGGCTTGTGACATGTTTGTTGTTGGTGCACTGAGACCACAGAAGGATGCCTTAGACCTCCTTTATCTTAATTTCCACATCTGGGAAATGGGCTGGTGAGATTCCTTCGCAGGAGGGAGCAGCGATGGCGTGTTGGATGATGCTCTTTAAACCCCAAAAGCTTCAGCGTGCTTCTTAGCATGTGACAGACTCCAAAGTGCTCCAGGAACCAAAGAGGCCTGGAGGAACACACTGGCAAGACCCTGAGCTTTCCTCAAACAGGGCAGGAGGGAGAACGAGGGGAGAATGGTATTGAGGATTAATAAAAAAATATAAATATTTTGGCCGACCAGGCAGAATGGGGCCTCATATGAGCTAGAGAGAATGGGTGGAGTCAGGTGATGCCGGGCTCCCACTGGGCTGTGGACCATACAGGAACATCTCTGTGTATCGTTTTGAACCCTTCAGGAGGCAAGGATGCAGGCTGGGCTGGCATCCATGGGTAGCAGCCCTGGGCCTGCACGGGGCCAGGGAGGAGTGAAGGCTGGCAGAACCCCAGTCCCTGGTGTACAGTTTGCACATCGTAGTCAAAGTCGGAAACTGTTCTGGCTTCGTGCTCTGGATGTTAACGCCCAGACATGTCACCCGAGGAGCTGGCCACTCATCTTCTACTCTGAGCCCTGGCGTCCAAATCCCCATCTTTCCAGTAGATTTGTAGAACATTGGAGGAGGGAGGGTGGGAATTTTTTGTTGGATACATTTTTTGAGGAATTTGTGTCCGGCTTTATTTGGGGCTCAGAGTTTTTGTGAACCAACTTGACGTAAGCAGGACGGTTGGAACGGCCAGGGAGAAGAAATGAAGACATAGTTGGATGTTGGGGGCTTTTTTTCTCTCTCTCTTAATTTCATCATCTGGTAGAAAATAACTGTCAAAAGTTAAGTGTGTTTATGTGGGTGTTTCTTCCAGTGGATGCTGGAAAAACAGAACAGGAAAATGATCAGAAATAAAACTGAATCTGGCTGGGCTAGAGGCTCCTGGGGGGAGGGGCACTTCCTCTGCGCAACCTGGTGTTAGGTGGAATTTGTTTGTCGCTGCCTTCCTTTCTGCCTGATCTATACCTGGACCACGAAGATGGTCCGAGCTGCTTCCTCTGGTATATTCTAGAAACCACCAGCTAAAATGTGGCCAGTAGATCCACATCAGATTGTAAAGACTTAAGTGAGGAAAACGTCCAACCGATGCCCAATTATAATTTGTAGCGTCGGCGACAGATGGAGATGCTGTTCGACAGTGACTTAAAAAAATACACTCCTCAAGTTAACTCACCGGTTTCCTGTTCTTTCCATCCATCTACCCATCTACTTATTTAGATGTGTGTGTGTTTGTGTGCATATTTTATGTGTGTGCGCATACATGTGTGCACATGTAGATACCGGAGATCAACCTCCGGTGTCATCCGCCAGCACTGTCTACCTTGTGTTTTGAAACACGGTCTCCCGTTGGGACCTATGGCTCAACAGTTAGTCTAGGTTGGCTGGCCAGTGAGCCCTAGGATCCGTCTGCCTCTGTCTTCCCCGTGCTTGCCTTTTCCTATGGGTGCTGGGAATTGAACTCATGTCCTTACACAGGAAGCACTTTACAGCCATTAGGATCTTTGAAATCACCCACTGAGCTGATCTTCTATGTCTACTGGGTAGTGCTGATCTAAGCTGATCTATGGTTGAGGACATAAAAGCCCAGAGAGTGAGTGTGAGGCTTACCAAGAGTTGTCACACCGCAGCCTCCTGTCTGAGCTGGACAGAGCTCAGGACTCCATTCTTGGCCGGAGAATAAAGAAGATGCTGGGTGGGGCGGTGGGGTAGACCTGAGATGGGGAAACAAGGCAATGGGAACGTCGCAGAGTGCTGTGTACACAGAGGAAGGGAGAAACGGGTGAGTACTTTAGAGGGAAGAGTTAAAGAGCACCCCGTTCTGCTTACCGAGACTCCTAAACATTAGCCAAGAATTCTGGAAGAAAGTGAAACCAATAGGACAGGCAGAAACTAGTCTAGAAGGTACCTGTGCTCTCTCCCCCCCCCAACTCCTGATAGTTTCTCTGCCTGCCTAGTCAGTCTTTGTCCCGGAACTGAGGTCTTTGTGGGGGTGTGCTCCAGGCCCAGGTGGACACGGAGACCTGGCTCTTATAGGGGGGGCTCTGGGCTCTGAGTCCTAAGGGTTGGGACTGAATCTGTTCTTTATTTGAGTCTGGTTTGTCCCATTATTGCGGAGCAAACAGGGCTTCTATAAGATGCAGAGAACATGTCTCGGTGGGCAAATCAGGCCCGTGGGAGGCCCTGTAGCTCCCGGCCTCTCCCCTGGCCCTGAGTCCCTGAGGGTGACAAAGCCAGCAACATCCGTTTCACTTTCTGCCCCGACTCTCACTCTGAGTGCTCTGAAAGTCTGAGGCCGAGTGTTGAAAATTCGGCGGAGGCTTTGTTTTTAACCGGAGATCTCTGTCAAAGGTCACAGGGCAGCGTTCGGATTTGTCTTACTTTAGTTTTTGCAAATGGATCTTTTTCAGCATTAAAGTATTTCTGCTGCTGCAAAGTAACTGAGTATGTACTGTTGTGCCAGACACTGACATCTAAGAGATGCTGAGCAGATAGTGTCTGGTGTCTCCTTTAGTATTGTCACTCATGTGGCTTCCCAGGACCACACACATAGGTATATATATGTATATATGTATATATGTATGTATGTATGTATGTATATATGTATATATGTATATATGTATGTATATATGTATGTATGTATGTATATATGTATATATGTATGTATGTATGTATGTATATATGTATATATGTATATATGTATGTATGTGTGGGTGTCTATATGTATATGTGTATATGTATATGATGTATATGTATATGTATATATGGAGCCCCTAGCGTCTGGCTGTCACTTTCCCCACTGTTGGAGGGTTTCAGATGCCTGCCCCTGCACTTGCCTTTACCTGGAGGTTGGCGTCTGAACTCTGATCTTCATGCTTGTACAGCAAGACTTTTACCCATTCAGCCATCCCTGACCCGAGCCCCTATTTACTTACATTTTTAATGTGAGCAAGTTGAGGTTGGAGATAAAGTGAGGAACCCACGGTGGCACCGGTCACTTAGATGGCAGTGACTCAGGTCCTGGCGCACACTGAATTCCAGACCCTGTCTGAGCTGCGAGCTCTCTTCCATAGCCTGGTAAGGTGCAGGGATAAACACACATGGTGGGTGGTGGTGTTGGAGGGGCTGGACTTGAGTCTTGTAGCGCCTTGGCTGCTATGGATTGGGGAAACTGTTCCCCATTCTGTTCAGCACAGGCTCAGGACCCCCTGGCTTTTATTCCCCACATCTTTAACAAGCCCCGGCAGGCCAGCGGGGTGTGTTCTGTGTGCACAAAGCCTTTAATACGGCGTTTGAAAACAGTTGCAGGTTTGCTCTAATTAATTACATTTGACATACTTGGAACCAGGGCCTCCCGGTTGCAGAATGCAAATTTCTTCCCAGACAGATGTAAGGTATATTCTCAGCTAAGAGCTCTGTCGTGTCCCAGCCAGGCCTGGAAACATTGCTCACACTCCGGGGGTGGCACGGGGAGCAGTGACAGGCAGTGGGAAGTGGAGTTGAGAGTCAACCCGGGGGATGCCAGGAACCCACAGGCAGTTGGAAGAGAGGTAGCCATGGGCTTTAGGTCTCCAGTCTGGGGGTAATCCTTTTCCCTTCTTTGAGCCTTAGTTTCCCAGACTGCACAGTGCGAGCTTTCGCTGGGTGTTC